>NC_071097.1:14783184-14985684 GCF_027358695.1 Spea bombifrons | reverse complement strand
GAAAATTACAGCTAAACACGAGTAGCGCAGAAATGTTAAAACGGCCATTGTCACGAAGGGTACAAAAAGTAAAATCAGCCTTTGTCACGAAGCGGTTAAAAGCTATGATTGAGAAAAATATTGTTATTGTTTCTTTCTTTTTTTTAAATCATTTTATTGGCATCAGTCACAAACCAGAAATAGATGGAGAACATAGTGATGCAAGGTCAACAGTAGAACGACTTCCGTAATACAAACAGATACACAGATACAATGTTCACATGTCAGTGATGTAAAGACAGAAAACCAATGGCGCCACTGATACACATGAAACCATCAGCAATAGGCCTCAGAAATGCCTACGCGACCAGATAACGTAGTGACCTCGATGCAATTTTACAAATTTTGTGTCTTGTTCACATGTAAACCGTGTTAGGCTTGGAAGGAGCACCAGAACATGGCAACGTAGTAGCAACATAGGGGATGAAGCAAAAGTAACATAGTATGTGTGATGATAAGTGGTGTATGGCATACAGAACCCCATAAGAGGGAACAAATAGAGCGCACCGCCACATAGGGCGACTGTATACAAAGAGGAGGGGACAAGCCAAGAAGCCATCGGCCGCAAACTACAGGCGGCGGTCATGAAACAAGACATGAAGGCAGTAGAGACTGCGGGGAGGGGAGCGGTAGAGAGAGTGGAGGGCCAAATAAGGGAAGAAAAGAAGAACAGAAGAGAAGGAAAAAGAGAGAGGAGAAGCAGAGATAAAAAAAAAATAGAATAAAGAGAAGAGGACGAGCAATCCAGGTAAGTACCAACCCGGCCGAAGCTAAAGACGAAGCAAGGACACAGATGCTCTAGTGTCTGTGAAAGCAGCCAGCCAAGGATCCCAAATGCTCTCAAACTTCGGAAGCTCATCTCTGAGTTTGGCGGTGATGTGCTCCATCGTGAGAAGGTGCCAGATTCGTGCTAAGATTTCACTCTGAGTTGGAGGAGGACCCTTCCAGTGTCGCGCCAGGGCCTGTTTAACGGCAGAGCAAATGCGGTGGATGAGGCGCTGGGCGGCAGGCGACAGGGGCAGGTCAGGGGCATTCATTACCAGCAAAGCGATAGCTGGCGAAGGCGCAATCGTCACGCCCAGGGCCGAGGACAGCATATCAAAGCAGGCAGACCAGATTGGGCGCACCAAATCGCAAGTCCACCAGGCGTGAAGGTAAGTACCTCTCTCCCCGCAGCCCCGAAAGCAATTAGCATTACTATTCCGGAACATACGCGAAATCCGAACTGGCGACATGTACCAGTGCGCAAGAACCTTGAACGCCCCTTCCTTGGTAACTGTGTTAACCGTGAGTTTGTGCACATTTGTCGTGGCCTCGTCCCAGGCGTCGTCCGGGAAGGTCTGCTGGAGCTCCTCATGCCATTTTGCGCGGTATGGAGGAGGGTGAGGGAAGGTAATGTCCAGAAAGTGAGAGTAGTGAGTGGAAATGGAACCCTTACACCTCTTGCCAGTAAGGAAGCGCCTCTCGAAGATAGTCAGCTGAGACAAGGTGCCTCTCCTGAGGAGGGCATCTACAAAGTGGCGGATCTGCAGGTAACGGAAGAGTTCGCTGGGGGGTATGTGTCTGGAATCCCTGAGTTCCTGGAACCGCACCATCGCCCCCGCCCGGACCACCGACCCCAAGGTATCCATACCGGTGTCCCTCCACCAACGGAAAAGGGATACATGGTGGCCCTCCGGAAAGAGGGGGTGGTGCAACAGAGGAGTGAGGTGGGAGACAGAGCCACGGAGACGGAGCTTGATGTTCCACGTGCGCCACAAGGCGAGGGCCGCCGTGATGGATGGCAATACATCCGTCCGCAGAGGCAAGGGAGGATCCATCCATAGCACCTTCTGAATCTGTTGGTTTAGATAGTAGCGCTCAATATCTATCCAGGGTAGAGTGTGGGCCGGAAAGGACCAAGCTTCCAGCTGGGAGATGCGAGCCGCCACGTAGTACAGGTACAGATGAGGGACGGCCAAGCCCCCCGCCGACTTCTGCTTGTACATTGTAGCCCTATTAATCCTGGCGCGCCGAGGGCTCCAGATGAACCGGAAGATACGGGATTGGAAAGTTGTGATGTCGGCTTTGCAGAAAGGGATCGGGAGTGCTCGGAAGAGGTAGAGAACGCGGGGGAGGATGTTCATTTTCACCGCGTATATGCGGCCCAGCCATGAGATGGGGAAGTGGGACCATTGGTCGAGCTCCCGCCTAAGAGCTAAAAGGAGAGGGGGGAAGTTAGCTCGGTACAGCGAAGCAAAGTCTCTGGTAATGTGGATACCCAAATATTTGAGCCGGGAAGGTTGCCATGTGAAATTAAAACTGGCGGCCACCGAGCACCTGGTGGAGTCAGCGAGGTTGAGATCCAGGGCCTTGCATTTGGCTTCATTGATTTTGTATCCAGAGAGCTTGGAGAACATACTGAGGGTAGTGTAGAGGTTTGGAAGCGAAACGAGGGGGTTGGTGATGGTGAGTAGAATGTCATCCGCAAATAGGCTCAGTTTGTACTGAGTATCGTGGATCCGAATGCCCGCTATGTCAGGATGGTTCCGAATAGCCACGACTAGCGGCTCAATGCAGAGCGCAAACAGGAGCGGGGAAAGCGGTCACCCCTGTCTCGTGCCATTGCAAATGTTGAGTGTCGACGACTCACAGCCCATCAGGGCAACGGTGGCTGAAGGATGGCAGTACAGGGCTCGGGCCCCACGGAGGAAGCTGCTTCCCAGACCGAATCTTTCCAAGACGGCCCACATATAAGTCCAGTCGACTCTGTCGAAGGCCTTTTCCGCATCGAGCGCCAACAACATAGAGCCCTGACGAGTCATCTTATCCGGTGCTTCCCTGCCAGGATTGAAGCCCACCTGGTCAGGATGAATCAACGACGGGAGAACCGCCCCCAGCCTGGTCGCCAGAAGTTTTGCGTACAATTTAATATCCGCATTTATGAGGGAGATTGGGCGGTAGCTGCTACAGCTGGATGGGTCCTTACCGTCTTTATGAAAAACGATGATCTTGGCCTGCAGCATCTCCCTCGTGGGTGGGACTCCCGACAGGAACCTATTGAAAAGGGTAAGCAGGGGCGGGAGGAGCAGAGACTGGAATTTTTTGTAGTAGGAGCCCGGAAGGCCATCTGGGCCCGGCGCTTTAGAGGGCTTAAGAGAAGTTAAGGCAGACCGGACTTCCTCTTCCGTGAAGGGACCACTCAGCGAGTCGACCTGACCCCGGGAAAGGGTCGGTAGGGGGAGGGAGTCCAGGAAACGGAGCAGGGGACCTTGATCATGTATGTTGTCTGGAGCCTTGTTGCCATCATATACAGTTTGGTAGTACTCAACGAATTGATTGGCAATATCCGCAGGGTGGACCCAGGTGTTCTGGTGAGAGTCCACAATTTTGGGGATGTTCTGCGACTTCCTCTGCGCCCGCAGCCTCCGGGCCAGCATGGCATCAGGCTTGTTGGCCTTTTCAAAAAACTTCTGATTGGTGGCATTGAGGGAGTGCAGAACCTGTCTGCTGTGAAGTAGATTGATTTCCCCCCGCAGCTGAATGATATCGTGAAGAATATTACTGCCCAAGGAGTGTTTATGACGTGATTCCAAATCGTGCAGCTTGGAAGTAAGAGAGTCCAGAGTTTCCCGGTAGAGACGCTTGCGACGAGCTGCAATGCGAAGAAAAGAGCCTCTGATGAACGCCTTGTGGGTCTGCCAAACAAGGAGCGGGTCAGTATCAGGGGTTTCATTGTGGTAAAAAAAGTCCTCTAGGTCTCTATTCAATTCCTCCAGCACAAGGGGATCAGTGAGCAGAAATTCGTCGAGTCTCCATAGTCCCCGCGACTTTAGTGCGCTAGACAGGTGAAGAGTGCATTCCACGGCACCGTGGTCAGACCACGTGATAGGGTGAATAGCGGAGGAGACCACGGAGTGAGCCGAATGTTGCCCCAGGAAGATATAGTCCATCCTAGAGTAGGACTGGTGGGGGTGTGAATAGAAGGTAAAATCCAGGGTTTTCGGATGGAGAAGCCTCCAGGCATCCACCAAGGCAGCTGTCCTCACGAACTCCTTGAGATATTTGGAATTAGGAGGGGGATGTAGCAAGGGCGAGGGACCCCGTCTGTCCAGAAAAGCATCCCACAGTGTGTTGAAGTCACCTCCTACTATGACACGGTGATTGCGGTGCGAAAGCAGGAGATCCGTGATGTGCGCGTAGAAAGAGGCAGCCACTGTGGAGGGAGCATAAACGTTGAGAATGACCGTTGGCTGGGAGTGCAGGAGGCCAGTCACCAGGAGGTATCTGCCCCACTTGTCAGCAGTCAGTTTCTGAAGTTGGAAACCCAAGGAGGAGCGGAGAAATATGCTGACCCCATTCTTCTTCAAAGTTGGATGAGGAGCGTGAAAGTGTGCACTGTAATGTTTGCTCCAATACGACGGGAGATACGAGGCTCGAAGATGCGTTTCCTGGAATAAGACAATATCACCTCGGTGTCGCTGGTAGTAGGTCATGGCAAGGCGCCTCTTCCGGGGGGAATTCAGCCCCTTGACATTGTGTGAGATTATCTTGACGTCACTCGCCATTCAGATGAGTAGGTAAGTAGCCGAGAGGCGATGCAGCAGCCATGAGACGGAAGGTAACCTGGAGCGCCCGAGAAGAGGAAAGAAGAGAGGAAGAAAGCAAGGGAGAAGTAAGGAAAGAAAGAGAGAAGAAAAAAAAAAAAAAAGGGGTGAAGAGGAACAAGGAGAGGGGACAAAAAACGCAATGCACACATTGGATACATCATTCGGGGTAGAAGCTGCCAGAGAACCCTACAGGATGGAACGAAGTGTAGGTAGGGCAGCCTGGAGTAAGGCAATCTGACCGGCGAGTCACCACACTGACTCGGCGTCCGAGACACAGTCTCAGGTGTCAGATCAAGTGACCAATAAAGGTCTCGAGGGGGAACTGGCATGGCAAATAACCAAGGTGGGACCTCCAGCCCTAATAAAGGAAGTGATACCTCTAACCAACAAATGAAAAGGGGAGTAGTGGCGGCACGGCGAGATTATGGCAAAACGGCCGGTATAAACGTGCATAAAACAAATAAGCATAATAAAATGAGGATTGGGTTTAAGAAAGTGTCATGGCGGGCCCGGCGCCAGCCAATTGTATATAATTAAATCATAACGGAAAACCAAAACAAAGGCTTAAACATGTATGCAAAACATAAAATAAGAGTCAATATGGTGGCCAACATGGAGTGTGTCAAAGTTAAATAAGAAAAAAAAAAAAATATATATAGTTCCCTGCAGAAAATGGAGAAAACACTTCTGCCACCTAGTGGTAAGGTATGGAATACCATTCTTCCAAAGCAATTGGCATCTAAAAATCAGATCTTGGGAGTCAGAAAAACAAAACCCATTGTGACTTCTTTAATTTTAAAGAATGCGTGAAAGGGGGATTAGACCCCTCTCCTGTAACGTGGAACTGAATATAGGGGACGTCTTTGAGAATGCAGCGAGCCATTACTAATGCATTACTTATCACCACATGGAAACAACTATATTTTCCTATTCAGGTAATGCAAACTTAAAAATAGCCAAATATATAAGATTCTGAAATAAACCCACTTTATCCATCATTTTAAAATCTCTACAGTGCCGAGGTTGAGTGATCTAAAAACATCAAATGAAAAGGGGAGTAGTGGCGGCACGGCGAGATTATGGCAAAACGGCCGGTAGAAACGTGCATAAAACAGATGAGCATAAGAAAATGAGGATTGGGTTTAAGAAAGTGTCATGGGGGGCCGGCGCCAGCCAATTGTGTATAATTAAATCATAACGGAAAACCAAAACAAAGGCTTAAACATGTATGCAAAACATAAAATAAGAGTCAATATGGTGAACTTAGCTGACTCCGGCAGCACGGAGGGCCCCAAACAAAACGTCCACGAGGTAAGTCCGAGGGGTCGGGGCGGACGGGACCCAGCACAAGTAGTCCAAACGGCGGGGAGCCCCCGTCGACAAGGCCGAAGAACGAGCAACCGGGGTGTGAAGGCGTCCAGGGAGCCGAGGCATCCGGAAGCACCGAGGGACGTCTGGCGACGAGCAGCAGGGGCTGGAATACATCACCGAGGACCGGACACCCGGGAAATCGAAGCGGACACGTCCGTTCGCCGGGGTGGCAGGGGTGCAACGGAGACCGTACGCCGTGGAGCCGTGCAGGTAGCAGGAAACCTCGTAGCCGAGATCAGTCAGCTACGCGGGCAGCATCGGGAGCCTGTAAGTCGCGTCTAAGCGGTGCCGGGGGAACGTCAAACCACTCAGCCGCCCGATGGGGACCCGGATCTTGTCGGTTCCTCCTTCGGCTGGCGGCGATGGCAGGCAGGCCTTAGTCATGGAGAAGAGACTCGACATCGGAGAGCGACTTGACCGTGCGCGACACATCACCCCGGACGACCTGGAGGGCAAACGGGAACCTCCAACGGTAGGGAACGCCGTGCGATCGGAGGTGATCCGTGAGAGGTTTAAGGGCCTTCCTACGGAGCAGGGTTCTGGGGGCGACGTCCGAGTAGACCTGGACCTCACAGTTATCAATCCGCAGGGTGGTGGTACGTGCAGCTTTTATCAGGTCCTCTTTATGAGAAAAGTTCCTGAGTTTGACGACGACGTCCCGTGGTCGCTCACCCGGTTTAGGCTTAGGGCGCAGGGCCTGATGGGCCCGGTCCACAGGGACCTCGCCAGCAGGGACGTGAGGGAGCAGTTGAGTGAAGACCTGGGCCAGAATGACCGACATATCCTGCAGGGTCTCCGGAATGCCCCGCAAGCGAAAATTGGCTCTCCTCGATCTGTTCTCGAGGTCCTCCTGTGCATCTTGCAGAGAGAGAACCTCTTGTTGCAGAGCGACCACGTCGGACTCCATTTGGCGTTGGTCCCTCTGGATATCAGTTTGCGTGCGTTCAAGGACGTCTGTCCTGGATCCGATTTCGGCAACATCTCTCGTCAACTCCCGGAGTTCGTTGTGGATGTGATCCATGAGGTCTTGTTTAACGGAAAGGACGAGGTCCTTCAGTTCGTCGACGTCACGCTTCGTGCATGGTGCCACAGGCACCGCAGCAGAAGGGCCCACAGGCTCCATGAGGGAAAGCGCGGGAAGATCAGGAGCGGAGGGTTTTCTTTGAAAAATCGCAGGTACCGTTTTCCGTTTTGCGGGTTTTCGGGTACTGCCTGGCATGCCGAGACACTGAGCCACCTGAAGGAGCAGTTAAGGTAGAGGTACACGCTGAAATTAAGGCGAAATACAGGGCATCACGGAGGAGTGAAGTGACTACGCGTCCATCTTGAAGACCGGCCAGCCACGCCCCTCATCATTGTTATTGTTTTTATTTGCCATCCTGCCACCCAGTTATGCACATCTGCCCCCAGGCTTGCCACTCTACCTAGAGTGATAATATAACAGAAAACAACACTTTCACGTGATAAATATAAAAGTAAATGTAAATACCCTAATAAGGTCTGCAGATACCAAAAAACAACACTCCTCACAAAGTGTACAACAGCAAATATATCAAAGAATGGGGCGCATAGACATGTAAAGAAAAAAAAACAAAATACAATAGTGTAATAAGTCCAAGTGCTAAATATGAGTGATAACAACGTGATGCACTCACAAAGGTAATAGGTAAAAGAGGCCCATCAAATGAGAAAAGTTCTTCTGAATATCTGGGATGTAAATGAAGAAAACCACAAATGGTGCTGTATTAAGAAACTATATTTAATAAGAAGAGAGCTCATAAAACTCACAAAGAAGTTGGCATAACCGAAATGTTATGCAAAATCGCAGTATAAAAACGTCCAGCAGATCAAAGATATCCGAATACAATAAAGGCTCAGTCTCAACGCGTTTCGCCAAACTCCGTTGGCTTCTTCAGGAGAAAAAAAGTAAGTGTTTTCCAACAAGGTAAATGATCTGTAAGTCCGCATCGTCAAATCCTTCACTTTATAAGGAGTTCCGGTAGCGTTCAGGGTAGTCACGTCGCCACGCCATAACGTAGCCGTGTGTTGGCGTCGTACCGGCGCGTCATCACGTAATCGCGTATTGGCGCGATTACGTCTCCGCACGGACTTCCATTCCTCCCGGGGACATTGCCGATAAAGTTCATTCAAGGGAACGCTAGAACGAGTTCTGCGTTCTCCTTTTATTGCGGATTTTCGGATGCCTCAAACCAGATGTACACGGACACAGTACCAAAAAACAGAGACAAATATAATCAATAAACATGTAAAACCAAATTAATGATGTATGTGTATTCTTAGATGATAAGGTAAGTGGTAGATGTATATGTGTATAAATAAAAAACGAATTCATAGTATATATATATTCTTAAAATAATGAGGAACTCCTTATAAAGTGAAGGATTTGACGATGCGGACTTACAGATCATTTACCTTGTTGGAATACACTTACTTTTTTCTCCTGAAGAAGCCAACGGAGTTTGGCGAAACGCGTTGAGACTGAGCTTTAATTGTATTCGGATATCTTTGATCTGCTGGACGTTTTTATTCTGCGATTTTGCATAACATTTCGGTTATGCCAACTTCTTTGTGAGTTTTATGAGCTCTATTCTTATTAAATATAGTTTCTTAATACTGCACCATTTGTGGTTTTCTTCATTTGCATTCCAGATATTCAGAAGAACTTTTCTCATTTGATGGGCCTCTTTTACCTATTACCTTTGTGAGTGCATCACGTTGTTATCACTCATATTTAGCACTTGGACTTATTACACTATTGTATTTTGGTTTTTTTTCTTTACATGTCTATGCGCCCCATTCTTTGATATATTTGCCACTCTACCTCCCTGCTTTTACCCCCCATATATGCCACTCTGCCTCCCTGATATGCCTTTTACCCCCTATATGCCACTCTGCCTCCAGAAATGCCTTTTACTCCCTATATGCCACCCTGCCTCCAAAAATGCCAGAGTGGCATCTAGGGGGTTACGAGGCATATAATGGGACAGAGTGGCATATAAGGGGGTATAAGGCATTTCTGGAGGCAGAGTGGCAAATATAGGGTTAACGGGGATTTTTGGAGGCGGGGTGCCATACAGGGGGTTAAATGGCACTTCTCATGGTGCACTCTGCCTCAAGAAAAGACTTATGGCACCCATAGAAACCCCCCCCCTCACTTACCAGTGCGATTGTCTGCGTTCATCGACCAGGCGTTCGCCGGCTGGCAGAGAGGAGAATTCCCCACAGCGCTGCAGGGAATTCTCCTCTCTGCCAGCCGGCGAACGCCTGGTCGATGAACGCAGACAATCGCACTGGTAAGTGGGGGGGGGTTTCTATGGGTGCCATAAGGCTTTTCTCTGGCAGCCGGGAAAGGTATGACAACCTCCACTGCTGCCGGCACTTTCGCCGGTGCGCGGTGATAGACGCCCGGTGTAAGTGGCGGCAGCAGCTGAAGTTACCAGACAGGAGGATCCAGGTCCCCTGCAGCGCTGCTGGGGATCTGGATCTTAGTCTCACAGTCAGACCTCATTTGAGGTCTGATTAGAAGATGACCGTGATTATAAGACGAGGGGTATTTTTCAGAGCATTTGCTCTCAAAAAAAACCTTGTCTTATAATCAAGCAAATACGGTATGTCAATTGGTGTTGCTGTTGATCCAAAAGAAGGCAAAAATCCAGTATGGATAGCCCTGGCTCAACTGAAAGGCAGGGCTGCATGTGGTTGTGGGGATAGGGGTTAAATAAAGGTCAGGCAGGTAAGGCAGGTTAGGGTCAAAAGTTCAGTGTAAAAAAGAACACAAAATGCACTGCCCAGGGTTTTTTGCCCGCCTTGTGCTCGCGTGTCTCGCGCTGCCCAAAAGGCAGGAATTTGTGCTATAAATAGCACGGTTTTGGAGGTGCTGCGCATACCTGAGGCAAATTGCAAAGCTGTCTGCATTGACCTCGTCCGAGCGTCTGGTGATCAGCAGCATAGCAGGAGAGCCGAAGGTAGAAGATGGAAGAGCTTCTTTGCAGGCAAAAAAGTTTATTATGACGAGATTTGTATTAAATTATCGTGGCTTTTATTGTGGTTAAGGTTACCCTTTTTATATATAAAAAAATATAAATATTAATGAATAAAAAGGGTGAACCAGTGGTTAATGGACCTTCTGGTTTTAGGGTGGTTGGCCTGGGTTTGGACCAAGAGTGTAATGTGGTTACAATGTGTTACAATGTGTGTATATATATGTCATTAAGTATTTGTTGCAGCTCATGTAGCTCTTTCCAATTTTGCAACAAACTAGGAAAAAAGAAATCTTTCTTGACCCCAGAATGACAGTCAGATCTCTCTTGGATCAAGAAGCTATTTCCCCATCATTTAAAAATTATATACCTGAATATTATGTTTTTGCAAGTCTTCATTCAGTTGCTGTTGAAACGTCTGTACAGACTCTGATAATGCTATCATATTCCCTCTGAGGCGCTGCTTTTCTAAACTAAACAGTTTAAACTAAAGTACTCCATTCCATTTATTCATTTGGTAGCCTGCCTCGGCACTTTTTCCACTGCTATAATATCCTTTTTTAGAATAGGTGCCCAAAATTGCTCAGCATATTCAAGGAGTGGTCTTATAATTGATTTATAAAGAGGTTTATATAGAGATTTATATTTTGAATCCACTTTTCAGACATGACAATACCTTACTTATCACTTAGCAACTGCTGACTGGCATTGCACATTGTTGATTCACATGCAAACTCAGCATTGAAAGTATAGATCAAATAAACAGAATCAGACATACAAATCCTGTTTTTGCATGTATACATAAATAATGTATGGAAACATAGCATAGCAAATATAGATCAAAACAAACCCGGCTTTGCAGCTATAGATCAAGTGGAATTCAAATTAAAACAGCATTAAAGGTATAGATATAAACCCTACAGTACAGCATATATCACAAGTTGCACACGCCAAAGGCCAGCCCTGTGGTCCACATTGCCAACAAAGAACCTGACCAGCACCCAGATTACACACATAGGACTTGGCATCATTGTCCCTACACAGCCCAGCCTGAGTTAACTTTGACCCCACTTTCAACAGCCCAGCAGAAGACATCTTTGTCCAAAAAACAGCCCAGTGGTGGTTAAAAAAGAGGGACCTCGTTTGGTAACACTGGTTTTATTACCAATATTTAGGACCTGGGTTGGCCCAACCGAGCCTATGGAACTCTGGCCTGGCAACCGTGCGGACCATTCTAGGGAAAGTTTCCGAGACTGTTGCTCAGGGTTCAGACGGCGGATCACGGCGCTTTTTGGACCATAACATCCTCGGACCCTGATGTCTAAATTGGTACACTGGGATTGACGCCCAGGGTACCCTAGGATTGATGCCACTCCCTCCGAATCATCCTGAAATAGTGGCTGTTTGTTGGGTGGGGATTGCTGGCCATAGATCTTTATTGTGGTGCCGGACTGTCTGGTAGTTGGGATTATACTCCCAATCCTATTTTGTTTTGTGTAGAAATATTATCTGTGATGTCCTCAGTAAAGAGAGTTCTTTTTTTTACTAAATCTTGGTGCTTGGTTACAGAGGATTAACCCTTGAGCAACTGAGCATTCATGGCAAGGAGGATTTCTACTGCGTCGCTACTCAGTTTGAGTACAGGTCTCTGTCACACACCCATAATGAAAGTAATGACTTGCTATTGCACCCATAGTGCACCCAATTTGCACTCACATAAATTTCCACTGCACGCATAATGACACAAAATGGCTTGTCATTGCTCCAATTTTACATGCACATATTTCCACAGTAGCCATAATAAAAAAAAAACATACATTGCCATTGTATCCACTTTGTCCTCACTTTGCACCCATAGAAATTTCCAATGTACCCATAATAAAAAAAAAAATGTTTGGCTATTGCACCCACTTTGCACCCAAATAAATTCTCACTGAACAAATAATAAAAAAAAGATTCGCCATCGCACCCATTTTGCACCCACACAAATTTCCACTGCACGAATAATGAAAATAAATATTTGCCATTGCATTCACTTTTTACCCAGTTTGCATTCCCTTTGTACCCCCTTTGCACCTACATAAATTTCCACTGCACCCATAATGAAAAGAAATGCACCGGCACCCATGTTGCTTCTAAAGGACTTGTTTTATTCATTTGATATTATAAATATGGGCAGGAATATTTTACTGTTAAACACGTTATACAAACACACATATTCTCTGGCTCCTGCTGCTGCTGCTGCTTTATGCTAATTTGTTCAGCGTTACTTTGTTACATGTGAATAGCTGAGCAGATGAGTTTTACAGCAGCTCGGAGGTTATGACAGTTTAAACGATTTAAAGAAAACCTCCCAAGACCAACTGCAGTTGTCCTTAAATTTAACTGCTCCTGCATGTTTATTTCTTGTTTCCATGGCACCCAGATGGACAAACGGTAATTCCGAAAACGAAAATGTACGACGAATTACATTGAATAAGAAGGAATCCCCCCCAACGCAAACACGAACTTTCTCCCAGCGCACAAGTCTGGTAATCATTTTTCTATGCGATGCTTGTGTGAATTCCCTAACTGTCACAGCCTCTACCTGGGAGACAGCTCCACTCATCCACTTGATAAATATCATTTAATAACAGAACAAATATATTTTTTAAAAATATAATTTTATTGTTTTTCTTGCTAGACCTTTATGTTACTTTATAGTGTAAAATATGCATCCATTAGAAGAGAAGCTGCAGGTATATTTCTGATGGTAGCTCTTCCTCCCAAACATTGTGAAAATAAAGTATCCTCACTAACCACCACCTATATGTACATACATAAGCATTAGCTGTTTTTTTTATTTTTTGCAGCCTTGATATTAACAAATCTGTCACTTTACCTCCCCTGTACATATTACATCAAAATATAAATGTTACACAGAACCTTTACTTCTGTTGTGTTATAGCGTCACCTTCTGTGATGTCACTTATCTGCTTAAATACAGACACCTGGCCACAATTCCATATCTTGCGAGTGAATAGAGACTGGTCAAGTATTTCTATTTGCAATCTGTGAAAATGGGGATTTTATTCTTCATTTATGCTCTTATTTTACTCTGTTGCCTCATGCAATGCTTTATTAAACCTAAAAATAAAGTAATGAAAAAAAAATATAAAAAATGGCTCTATGAACAACAAAACAAGGGAAAACCCACCCAGACTCCTTCAGCCAGGTAAGAGACGAGGTGACAGGCTTGACATATTTAGAGGAGAGAACATTAAATCCTGGAATGTAAAGCTTTTGGAATAACCATTGGAATAATGAGGGTGATTTACCTGCCGTTACAGTATGATAGCATATCATTAGCACTGGGAAGGGAATTAGAATATGAGTAATGTGTTGATATAACGTTATATAACGGCTGTACATAAAGGACAATTACAGAAAACACAAGAATATACAAAAGTATATATATATATATATATATATATATATATATATATATATATATACTGTATATACTTTGGGCCTTATTAGAATTGCCATATAAAATGTGTGATTTTTATTTTACATAATATTGAAA
The DNA here is from genome assembly GCF_027358695.1 of Spea bombifrons. Classification (NCBI taxonomy): domain Eukaryota; kingdom Metazoa; phylum Chordata; class Amphibia; order Anura; family Pelobatidae; genus Spea; species Spea bombifrons. Next base: position 14,972,119 of record NC_071097.1, on the reverse strand, counting down.
AATATTGTTTTCCAACCATATGCCCAGTTGCCCCCCGTGTCATTTGTGGGTTAAATCTTGTATGCTGTGTATGTGCAATGCATGGGTTCTCTCTCTAATGTCAAATTACCCTAATTTATAGTACAGATTTTAAAGAAGATGTTTTTGAAATAGTTAAATAGCACAACACATTTACTTGAATTTTACAATTGTTTATTTTCATACTTATATTTTATGGAACCCACCTCATGGACGTACCCATAAAGGTATATCTCTCTAAAACCAGGTGTGGAGCATAAAATATTTAACCTGATCTACACATTTGATGTCAGGGCTCTGGCATCATATGCTCACTAATATCATTGGGGTATTATTGTGGTACTCTTATTGACGTTTTTCATTAAGATGGAGCGATTTTACACTCATGCTCTCAGGTAAAAAATAACCTAGAACACAGTTGTGATAGATCAAGTGAATTGGGTATCTAACTGTTAGAATTTCAAATCTTTCTCTATTACTTGCAGATGCCATTGCTACTTGCCCTTAAAGCCGCAATTACCACCTCGGCGGCAGAGAAAGGGACTAAGATGCTCACCCCAATAAAGGAGTCTCAGACTGTTTCAAAGTAGGTGCTTATATGAAACATATCTTTTTGATTTTTTCTTTCTTGCATGAGATTATTAAGTGTTTGGATTGAGATTATTATGATCCAGTAATTGTACATTTAACTGACCACTCTATAAATATATAAAACAGCTTTTCTTATATCTACAAAACAATTTTAAAAGGCACCCTATACGCAGCAAATGTCATAGAGTCTTGTGTGATTGGCCCTTTACTTATTCATTATTATAATTAATTAAAATAGTAGTATCACTTTGTAACTTGACTTAAATTGAATTATTTCATAGTATCACAGCCTGATATCAACTCTGCTTTCACATACTGGGCCTTTCAGACACCCGTTACAGCGATTACAAATTACAAAATCCAAAACATTAAGATGTCATTAAAACCTGTTATTAAAACATATTGTACATACACAAATTCTTACACTTAATATTTATTAACCACTAAGCATTTTTGCCAGATTACCAGATCTTGCCGTGGAACAGACAGAATCATTGGCTTCCTAAGAACTTCCCACAGAAGAAGCTGTCCAACAGATTTGTCTTATGTCATCATTGCCTGTGGGAGATGAATGCAGAAGTGGCCCAGTTAGAAGAGACAAACGTGGAGCACAGCACAAAACCTAAATTGTACCCCCTACCATGCAATAGTTCTGTAGCTTATAAGAATATGTGATAACCTAGTCATTGATAATAAAATCATAAAAATATTAAACGTTTTGAGACTGCGTGTTGTCTATTGGAAATTGACGTGTGTTCCATGTACAGTTGTGTAAAATAGAAAGTTTACACTCTTTGAATTGTATTGTTTTACATATCAGGACATAACAATGATCATCTGTTCTTTAGCAGGTATAAAAATGAGGTAAATGCAACCTCAGATGAACAACAAAGAAGGCTTTGCGATCTGATGGAGAACCCATCAGGTTGGGGACTAAAAGGAAACATTTGGGACATGAGGATTTCAGTTTTTCAACTTGGAATTTTGACACCTGATCATCCTGCCCCTAAACTCTTTCTATGTCAGGATTTTTGTGAAAGTACAGTGCTCATAAAAATGAACTTTACCTCCTCTTATTTATAATCTTAAATTAAATATTTTTGTTAGTTCTTTTACTAATCAGTTGTCGTCAAGGGGTTAAATTAAACGCCAGTATACTGTTATTCAGTCTAAATGTTCCCTTTAAAACACTGCACCTGTAAGCAAAGTTCATGCCACCATTTTCCTTGGACACCATGCCCAAATAGTAGGCAGTCCCGTTTAAAACTGGACACCTAATAGAAAAACGCATTGAATGTGTGAACCGTGGTTCTTTGTCATTAATAAAATAAAAATATATTATAAAGAATGAAGTCAAATGCGAACATGAGTTTAAGACTCCTTTAATGCTATCTTAACAAACTATCTTAACAAACTATCTACAATGAACTATGTTCAGTCCGCAACATTCAGTGACGATCTCAAATGGAATGTGCAAAGTAAAGTCACTGAGTAGGGAGTTCAGGTTCCTCAGCATCAAAATATTGACCCTATTCTTCGTCATCCGCAAAATTTTCTTCAAAATCCCTGGTCCTGGCAGCCTCATAGCTGGTCAAAGGAACATGGAAGTCATAAAATGCTGCATTATTGATATTTCTGCCTCCAGAAATGCCTTTTACCCCCTATATGCCACCCTGTCTCCAAAAATGCCAAAGTGGCATCTAGGGGGTTACGAGGCATATCATGGGACAGAGTGGCATATAAGGGGGTATAAGGCATTTCTGGAGGCAGAGTGGCATATATGGGGTTAACGGGCATTTTTGGAGGCGGAGTGCCATACAGGGGGTTAAATGGCATATCATGGTGCACTCTGTCTCAAGAAAAGCCTTATGGCACCCATAGAATGCCCCCTACCCACTTACCAGTGCTTCTGACTCCCTGGTGTCTGGTGGGGGCAGCGGATGTTCCACCGGAACTTCTATGAGCACCGGAAGGTCATGTGATGCCGGTGCTGCATCATAGGAGCTACGGCGGAAGTAAAAGCAGTAACGGCGATTGTCTGTGTTCATCGACCAGACGTCCGTCGGCTGGCAGAGAGGAGAATTCCCTGCAGCGCTGTGAGGAATTCTCCTCTCTGGCAGCCGGGAAAGGTATGCGCGATGCGCATAGACAACCTCCACTGCTGCCGGCACTTTCTCCGGTGTCTTCACCTCCTGTGTCTCCTTCACATCCCATGCCTCCTGGACCTGACTATTCCAAACAGGTAGAACCGATGCAGCTGGTGTTCACCTGCCTTTCAGTGGAGGAGACAGACTAACGGAGGAAGAAGGGCCTCTGCCTATACTGTTGTAAGCCGGGTTATTTGCTTAGGTTGCGCCTGTCGTTGCCGGGAAAGGCTGTCTACATGACTTCCGTTAGGTCCCGGGGTATGGGAGTGTACTTTAACGACCCGTGGTGTGCCAAACGGTGGACAATGGAACGGCTAGGATCTGACATCTTTAAGAATTTGGCTTTACTCAAGCTTTTTCCTATTGCTGTGGCCATCGAGTTGTGGGGTGCAGAGAAGAGGGACCAGCCAGTGAAAGTAAGGTCACTTTTACCTTTTTCATCCCTCTCTCCCTGATATATATATATATATATATATATATATATACATACATACATACATATATATTGTAGGGGACAGCTCACGCATGGGGTGGCAATGACAGTTTCACACAGGTTTCAAACGTAAAAGCGTGTTTATTTAGATGTTGTAGTCACAGAGCACCTTGTAAACAAAACAAACTATAAGCCTGTCCGGCTCTAACTAAACAGTAGGATACCTCTCTAGCAGCCTAAGGTCTGGCGCAAAGCAAAGTAACAAGTTTTGCATGGGGTAAAGCTTCATACCTGGTGGGCTGCAGCGCTGGCTGTAGCTGCTCCTTCATTCAGTTTCTCCTTCCCCTTCAAACCTAACAGCCCTCTCTTTTAAGGCTTCCTCCCCAGTAATGAGCTTAGGAAGCCGCACCTGAGGGCTCCTGAGTTAGCTACTGTGCCTGGCTGAGGAAACCAGGTGAGATATATATCCCATCAACCACTCTCCCATACACTTTACCACATATCCCCCCCCTCGACTCCAGACCAGAGGTGTGGACAGAGTCAGCAACCAAACAGTACACCCTGGACAATGCATCCGCATTCCAATGTAATTTCCCCGGTCTATGCTCCACTGTAAATCTAAAATTTTGCAAGGAGAGAAACCATCTGGTCACTCTTGTATTTCTCTCCTTATTCTGTTTCATCCATGCCAGAGGAGCATGGTCAGTCACCAACACGAATTCCCGGCCCAGCAGATAATATCTCAGGGACTCCAATGCCCACTTGATGGCGAGACACTCCCTTTCCACTATGGCATAATTTTCCTCTGCTGGGGTCAGTTTCCTACTCAGGTACAGCACTGGGTGTTCTTCCCCATTAACCACTTGCGACAAAACTGCTCCCAAACCTGTAGCAGACGCGTCTGTCTGAACCAGAAATGGTTTCCTAAAATCTGGGGAAACGAGCACTGGCTGGTCACACAGGGCAGACTTCAGACTCTGAAAAGCCCTTTCTGCCTCGGGGTTCCACTTTACCATCACTGACTTACCACCCTTTGTTAGGTCTGTCAATGGTGTGGCCATGGAGGCAAAATTGGGCACGAACCGACAGTAGTACCCGGTTATGCCAAGGAAAGCCCTCACTTGTTTCTTTGTTACTGGCCTAGGCCAGTTCTGTATCGCCTCAATCTTATTGATCTGGGGTTTAACCAGCCCCCTACCAATGATATAACCCAGGTATCTTGCTTCCTCCAGACCCACTGCATATTTTTCAGGGTTTATGGTTAGGCCTGCATCACTAATGGAGTCTAACACGCCCTGTACCTTACCGAGGTGACTTTTCCAGTCAGATGAAAAAATTACCACATCGTCCAGGTAAGCAGCGGCATAATCACGATATGGTCTCAAAATCAGATCCATCAGCCTCTGAAAGGTAGCAGGGGCCCCATGTAACCCAAATGGCATCACAACATACTGGAACAGGCCCTCTGGAGTGGAAAAGGCAGTCTTCTCTTTAGCCTCCTCAGTTAACGGTATCTGCCAATAGCCCTTTGTAAGGTCAAGTGTTGTAATGTACCTTGCCTTCCCAAGCCTCTCAACCAGTTCATCCACTCGGGGCATGGGGTACGCATCAAACTTTGAGACCTCATTTAATCTCCTGAAGTCATTACAGAACCTCCACGTCCCGTTGGGCTTTGGGATTAGCACTATGGGGCTTGACCATTCACTAGTAGAGTCCTCAATAACACCTAATTCAAGCATGCGCCTGACCTCCGTGGATACCGCCTCTCTACGTGCTTCTGGTATCCTGTATGGCTTCAGGTTCACTTTACCGTGAGGCTCAGTTTTAATATGGTGTTTTATGAGGTAGGTACGGCCAGGTAGGTCCGAAAACTTGCATCTGTTTTCCTGCAGGAACTCCCTCACCTCCTGCTTCTGGGGCACTGACAGTGCCTCTCCTATTGTTACTGGGGGAACTGGTTGCCCCACTTCTTTGACCCCTGCCTGGGTCGCCCCCAAAGACTCCCGCTCTTTCCACGGCTTGATCAGGTTTACGTGGTAAACCTGGAAGGGCTTTCTCCTGCCCGGTTGATGGACCTTGTAGTTCACCTCACTCATCTTCTCTACAACCTCATAGGGACCCTGCCACTTGGCTAAAAACTTACTTTCGACGGTGGGCACTAAAACCAGGACCCTGTCCCCAGGATTAAAGGCCCTCAACCTGGCAGATCTGTTATAAATTCTGCTCTGGGCCTCCTGCGCTCTTTGCAGATGCGTTTTAAATATAGGCATCACCGTCGCTATTCGCTCCTGCATCTGAGCCACATGTTCAATAACACTCTTATATGGGGTGGCCTCGGTCTCCCAATTTTCTTTGGCAATATCTAACAAACCCCGTGGATGTCGGCCATAGACTAACTCAAAGGGGGAAAACCCTGTAGACGCTTGGGGCACCTCCCGGATAGAGAACATGAGGTAGGGTAATAGACAGTCCCAATCCCGACCATCCCTTTCTACCACCTTTTTTAGCATATGCTTTAGGGTTTTGTTAAACCTCTCCACTAACCCGTCTGTTTGAGGGTGGTACTCTGAGGTACGGAGGTGAGTGATTTTAAACAACTTACACAGGTCTTTCATGACCCGTGACATAAAGGGCGTACCCTGGTCAGTAAGAATTTCTTTAGGGATCCCCGTGCGAGAGAACATGTAAAACAACTCCCTAGCAATATTTTTGGAGGCCATGTTTCTTAAGGGTACCGCCTCTGGGTACCGGGTAGCATAATCCAAGACAACCAAAATGTATTGGTGTCCCCTAGCAGATTTGACAATGGGCCCTACCAAATCCATGGCAACTCTCTCAAATGGTACTTCAATGATGGGAAGTGGCACCAAGGGGCTACGGAAGTGTGGTGTTGGGGCACTCTTCTGGCATGTGGGGCATGACTCACAATACCTTTTTACTTCTTCATATACCCCAGGCCAATACAACCTTTGGAGGACCCTCTCTTGTGTTTTATTAGTCCCCAAGTGCCCCCCAAACACATGGTTATGGGCTATGTCCAGCACCAGGTGTCGGTATGGTTTTGGCACCAGAAGCTGTTCCACAATTTCCTTGTTAACTTTGGTGACCCGGTACACTAGATCCCCATTCATGGCAAAATGCAGAAATTTCTGGTCAGCTTCGGGTTCCTGTGGTACCCCATTTACTACCGTGACATTTGACCGTGCAGTTCCCAGAGTGGGGTCTCTCACTTGCTCGGTCCCGAAGTTACCCCGAGACATTTCTAAATCTAAGACCTGTTGGCCGGGTAGGGAAGTTTCTTCTTCTTCCTCCCCAGCTAACACCTGCAAGGGGAAAGAATCTTCACTATACATTTCAGGTGGGCCTACATCCTTTTCATCATGCCCCTTACTGGTATCATTGTTCCCAATGCCCGTCTCACCTGACCCATTATTTACAGGGAGGGGTACAGACTCTGCCAGAGTTTGTTCCCCAGCTGCAGAAACATTCCCCCTTCTCCACAACTCCCAGAACAAGGGGAAATCACGGCCTAATATAACCGCATGCAAGTCTTTTTACAACTCCGACTTCGTAGTTCACAGTTCCAGATGGGGTCACCAACTTAATGGGGGCCACAGGGTAAGCTACAATATCCCCGTGGATGCATAGCACTCTTATGTGCATGTTCGTCACGTAGTCCATAGTCACAAGGCCGGCCCGAACCAAAGTCACCAGGCTACCCGAGTCCAAAAGTGCCTTCACGGAGCAGTCACTTATCTTCACCATACAAAAATGCGGCTCAGTCTCTGATTCTGGAATGGCTGCACAAACAGGTTCTGCAAACAGGGACTGACGCCGACTAGCGTCACACACCATGGGCTCTGAGTTAAGAGGGTAATAGGCGGCTACGTGTCCCCACTCATGGCACCTCCAGCACTGGGGGGGGTCCCTGGCCTCCTTAATAGGGAGCCCTTTCTAGGATTGTGGGGTCCCAGGGGTTCAGGATCAGTCTTTTGCCCTTGCCCAAACTCTAGAGCCCTGCTCTCTCTCACATTTTTCCATACACCTCCAGCTGGAACTCTCTTACCCAAAGATGTTGCGGGTCTGACAGTCTTGGAAGGTGTTGGTGCCGCAGGGACCTCACGGAGGAAGTCCTCGGTTGCTATGAACCTTTCCACCATGTTGACAAGCTGCTCAGCAGTTCTGGGGTCTCCATGCCCAACCCACCGTTGTAGCTCCGCCGGGAGGGCGCGGAGGTAGTGGTCCACTACCACCTTTTCCACAATCTGGGCTGGTGTAGTGGATTCTGGTTCCAGCCACTTGCGTACAAGATGAATCAGATCATACATCTGGGACCTGGCAGGCTTGTCCATGGTGTATTTCCAAAAGTGGACTCTCTTGGCCCGAACAGCGGACGTAACACCCAGGTGAGCAAGGATCTCCATTTTTAGTTTTGTAAAGTCCCGGACATCTTGCTCCCCGAGGTCATAGTAGGCCTTTTGCGGTTCACCAGTCAGGAAGGGTGCAATCACTTCTGCCCACTCTGCAACTGGCAGTCTCTCTCTCTCCGCCACTCTCTCAAATACGGTGAGGTAGGCCTCAACGTCGTCGTCGGGTGTCATTTTTTGTAAGCCCCGCTGAACGGCCCTCCTCACGTTAACAGTCTCAAGGGGGCTTGCCTCCACTTGTTGGGGCTGAGCCACAACAGTCTCTCTGAGCGCAGCAATCTGCTCCATTAACAGGCGATTCGTTTCCTGTTGTTGGGCCATAGTCTTCTGTTGAGCATGTTGCTGGGCGTGAAAAGCCTCTGCATGAAACTTCCGTTGCTGTTCCAAGGCCTGCTCATGTCTCAGGTTGGCCTGTATCAGCTGCTTTATCACTTCCTCCATTGTGCCGGATGGGCCTTACAGTGCTGCAGCCTTCACTGAGGACATATGCTTCCGGCCCTTTAAATGTCCACAAAATTCAGATGCTGTGTTTTGTCCTGCCGTTGCTCCTAGCACAACTGTGCCCGCATTCTCCACCAATTGTAGGGGACAGGTCACGCATGGGGCGGCAATGACAGTTTCAAACAGGTTTCAAACGTAAAAGCGTGTTTATTTAGATGTTGTCACAGAGCACATTGTAAACAAAACAAACTATAAGACTGTCCGGCTCTAACTAAACAGCAGGATACCTCTCTAGCAACCTAAGGTCTGGCGCAAAGCAAAGTAACAAGTTTTGCATGGGGTAAAGCTTCATACCTGGTGGGCTGCAGCGCTGGCTGTAGCTGCTCCTTCATTCAGTTTCTCCTTCCCCTTCAAACCTAACAGCCCTCTCTTTTAAGGCTTCCTCCCCAGTAATGAGCTTAGGAAGCCGCACCTGAGGGCTCCTGGGTTAGCTACTGTGCCTGGCTGAGGAAACCAGGTGAGATATATATCCCATCAACCACTCTCCCATAGACTTTACCACAATATATATAGTAAAAGATGACACAAGGCAGGATGGGTCCATGCTTTCATGATGTTTACTCCAAAGTCTAACCCTGCCATCTGAATGTTGCAGCTGGAATCATAGTTACATTGTTACATAGGCTGAAAAAAGACATGCGTCCATCATGTTCAGCCTTTCCCGCATACCGTATTTCCTCGATTATAAGATGACCCTGATTATAAGACGACCCCCCAAAATCTGAATATTCATTTAGGAAAAAAAGAAAAAATCCTGAATATAAGACAACCCTATAGGAAAAAAGTTTTACTATTAAATATGAATTCATGTAAACTATTTTTTCATATTTATTAACCCCTTGATGACAATTGCCGGTCCGGGCACGATCGCCTCCTAAACTTAAATGGTGTCGCTGGAATGCCTCGATCAGGAGGCATCCAGCGACACCAAACACTTACCTCGGGATGGACTGTGACCTCTCCGGGGAAAAAAAACAATAAAGTAGAAAAAAGTTCGCTAGATGGTCGCCAGACCCTCTAGAGAACTCTGGCTCCACTTGCAGGTTGAATACAGGTACTGCATTCAACCATGCAAGTCAATGGAGCCCAGCTTTCTAATCACAGTGTGATTAGTAAAAATAAATAAAAAAATAAAATAAAATTAATAATAATTAGAAAAAAATAGTAAAAAAACAGTAAAATATAAAAATAATTTCCCACTGATGTGGGAAACCTTCAAGTTGAAAAAATGTTAATTTTTTTTTTAAAAAAGGCAAAAAAAATAAAATATATATATAAAAAATATATTTTTGTGAGCAAGTCCTAAAATTAGCATATTAGCTTAAAACAATTCTCGCATGGAAAGAGTTCAAATACTGGCATATTAAATGCCCATGGGGTGTCTAAAAAATGTATGATTTGATGGGGTAAATTGAATTGGCCGGGTTCAACAATGTCCCAATTAACACGGGGGGAAGGATGGCCACACATCTAATTTCCAATTAGAAAAATGCACACGTACCAAATGTGGCCTTTTAGTTCCCCCAAAAAATGACAAACCCATGCATGTGGGGTATCACTGTACTCAGGAGATGTTGCTGAACACATATTGGGGTGTCGTGTGACAGCGGCATATACCAGGAGCTGTAAATTCATACATAACATAGGTGTGTGGGGGAAAAATGCACACAAAAGAATACTACTGCAGACTTTGAAAAAATTCTGGTGGTAAAATGTGTGCATGCAAAGAGTTAAAATACCAGAATTTAAAATGACCTGGGGTGTCTAGTTTTCAAAAATATATGGTTTTGTTGGGCACACTGAAATGGCCCGGCTCAAAGATGTACCAAATAGGGCATGGGCAGTGGATCCCCAAATGCCAAAGTTCAACATTGAAAAATGCGCATGTCCCAAATGTGGCCCTTTTACCCCCAAACAACCAGGAGAAATCATTCATGTGAGGTATCGCTGTACTCAGGAGTTGTTGCTGAACACATATTGGGGTGTTTTGTGATAGTGACATATATAAGAACCTTTTAATTCATACCTGAAGTAAAATGTGCGTGACAAAACAAATGCAAAAAAATGACTACCACAAAGTTTGACAAAGACTGGTGGTAGATATGGTGCATGGAAAGAGTTAAAATACTAGCATTTGAAATACCCTGGGGTGTCTAGTTTTCAAAAATATATGGCTTTATTGGGCACACTGAAATGGCCCGGCTCAAAGATGTACCAAATAGGGCATGGGCAGTGGATCCCCAAATGCCAAAGTTCAACATTGAAAAATGCGCATGCCCCAAATGTGGCCCTTTTGCCCCCAAACAGCCAGGCAAAATCATTCATGTGAGGTATCGCTGTACTCAGGAGATGTTGCTAAACACATATTGGGGTGTTTTATGATAGTGACATATACCAGAACCTGTTTATTCATAACTGAAGTAAAATGTGTGTGAAAAAACAAATGCAAAAAAAATTACTACTCTAAAGTTTGCAAAAGGCTGATGGTAGAATTAGTGCTTGGAAAGGGTTAAAATACTAGCATTTGGAATACCCTGGGCTGTCTAGTTTTCAAAAATATATGACTTGATGGGGTAAATTGCATTGGCTGGCTTCAAATATACCCGAAATGGCACATGGGGGGAAGAATTACCAGATTTGGAAAAAATGGCTTTGAAATAGCAAAACGCTACCTGTACATATTGCCCCATAATGTGTAGAAAAAAGCAAAAAGGGGGCGTGGCTGGCCTGGCGAGGAAGATGGCTGCCTGATTCGTTTGCTCCGCGCCACCCGTCCTAATATTTGCAGACACCCCGGTGTAAACCGCAATGGGCCGCACTAGAAAGGGTCCTCCGGAGCCGACTACCCCGGCGACTAGCGGCAGACCCCAATCCGCGTCTTTGAAGGATTATTTTGCTACTCCCCTGCTCTTGCAGACTCAGCCTGGGGATTCCGACATGGCGCAGACTCCCGCGTGCTCTCGGGCATCGGAGGAAAGTGCTCCCCTGCTGCCCGTGCCAAGTTCCTCGGGACCGCCTTCGCCTGATTGGCGCCGGCTTTTCTCCTCCCTACCCACCAAGGACGACTTCAGTCTCCTCGTGGCAGAAGTGAAGCAAACGGTCCGGGCCGAAGTAGCGGCCTTATGGGCAGAAGTTAACCGCCTCGACGAGAGAGTCTCCGGTGTGGACACCAGGACCAGGGATGTCGAACGCCAGCTCTCGGCCCACTGCCGCTCCTGTTCCCACCAGTTGGCTGATTTGTTCTACCACCTCGAGGACCTCGATAACCGGGGACGGCGGTCCAATATCAGGGTACGGGGCCTTCCTGAAGGTGAGCGACCCGAGGACCTTAAAAAGATCCTGGACAGACTTTTCTCCATGATATTGGAGTGGCCTGCCGACCCGGAGAGGAAACCTATAAACTTTGAACGCGCACATAGGGCCCTACGCTCCAGCGGCGGCCCGGGTGATCCCCCTAGGGACATAATTTGTTGCCTCCACAGCTACTCCTTGAAGGAGGAGATCATGCTGAAGGCCCGTGCACGTCGTTTTTGGGCCTTCGAGGGCCACGAGGTCTCCCTCTACCAGGACCTTTCCCACTACACACTGGTGGCCAGAAGGGCCCTACGTCCGGTGACCGCTGCGCTTCAGGAGAGGAAGATCGCCTATCGTTGGGGCTATCCATTCGCCCTGGTTGCCCGTCGGGGCTTGTTCACGGCTACCATCCGCAGGCCTGCGGATGTTCGTCCCTTCCTTTTGGAGCTGGACCTACCGCCGCTTGAGGTCCCCGACTGGACCGCCCGGGACGTGGATCCTCGACAGCGCTGCGGCAGATCGACGCAACGCGGACCCCCCCGGGTCAGACCCCCTAGACGGGCTGCGGGAGTCGGTGACCGCGACCGGCAGCCGAGGGAGTGATTGACGCCGGCCCTGCGCCGGTGGTGAACCCGCGGAGACTCGGTTGTATCCTTCCCTGGTTGCATACGCCGCTCCGACGGCGGGGACTATTGCTCTACGCGGACTCTCGCTTGTGCCTAACCGCGGTGTACCCGCGGTTCCTGTGCGCCTTTATGTTGGGTTTTGTTTTTTGTTACGTTACTTTTATTTCTTCGTCGTGTTTTTGGGGCTGGTAGGGAGTACCTGCGCCCTGAATGTGTTTCGTGTTTGTGGGGTCACTACGTCACTCTGCGGCCACTTGCAGCTCTTGACGCCTGTTGCTTAGGTCGCGCGTGTGGACCGTGTGCACACTCACACATACTTTCCCACTTACACCTGTTATTCCATGCTCACATTACCACATGCTCCTGGCAATTCACGTAACACATGCGCGCTCTTGCACACGTGCGCACTGGTCATCATACGTGGTTTTTTTTTTTTTTTTTTTTTTGAACAGACCACGTCACAACAATCCCTGATGGATGCCATGACTATTAATATGGGGAAATGACTCTGGTTTGCAGCAGTAGCCACTCAGCAGCGGATGATACATTATAGATATGCTATAATGATGACACTATGGTGAAAACATCAAGACCAATAGCATCAATGCTGAAAGTACTGCGTATGCAGATTTATTTAAAGTTGTGATATTATAAGTAGGACTATATATAAAATGTATGATAAAAGGGAAAAAAAAAAAAAAAGTAAAAAGTGTGAAAAATAACAAAAATATGCCATTACACGATGGGTACGACAACGGCTGCTGAGTGTGTCTCTCTATACCTGTACACACATACCATATACATTATTATACTCTGTATCAGTTATTTTTTTTTTTTGTTTTTTTTGTGTGGTCCCTTCGTTCTTGGTGGTTCTCCTCCGGGTTCCGCGTTTGTTGTGCGCTCTCTAATGTATTGCGTTGCCCAATCTCTGTTGTCTTCGCGTTATGGTGTTGTCTGTTTTGGGCGGGTGGCGGGGCGTTTTTTGGTTTTGTGACATCTGGTTCCCCACGGAGTCTTTGCTGCTCTTTTCGTCTCCTCGCCCGCTTGGTTCTCTTCCCCATGGGGCTTGGTGTCATATCCCGTTTCCTGGGGACCCCGTTCGCCTCCCTTGGGGGGTTGGAGTCTACCTGGTACTTGACACATTTCCCCACATACTACCTCTCTCCCATACCTCCCCCCTTCCCGTTCCAGTCCTCCTTCTCGCCGTCCACTTCCTCTCCGTCCTCCACCCCCTCCCTCTATCCCCCGCGGTTTTGAGACACTGCTTTATACAACGACTCTCATGGCTTTCCGCCCGGCTCCGCTGACCATTTATTCTGTTAACGCACAGGGTCTCAATATACCCGAAAAACGGTCCAGGGCTCTGAGAGAATTTAAGGCACATGATGCCTCTGTGGTGCTGCTTCAGGAGACGCACTTTAGGGAGGGGCAGGCCCCTAGCCTTAAGAGTTCCCATTACCCTCTGGGATATTTAGGAACAATCCAGAGTCTAAGACTAAGGGGACGGCTATACTATTTTCTAGCAGGGTCCCGTTTGTTGTTAAGGATACTCTCCTTGATCCCTCGGGCCGTTTCACCTTCGTTAAAGGCTATATTGCAGAGGCTCTCTACACTTTTGCCAGTGTGTATCTCCCCAATCGATCTCAACATGTGGCCCTCCGGTCTATCGCTGCCTCGCTCTCCACCTTCGGAGAGGGCCTTGTGATTCTGGGAGGGGATTTAAATGTTCCCCTTCACCCGGAGGCTGATACCTCCTCTGGTTCTAGTTGTGTCCCCGGTAACCAGCTGCGCTCGGTTCGCAAAATCCTAGCTGAGCAGCACCTGATTGACTGTTGGCGTTCTCTGTACCCGACTGCCCGGGACTTCACTTTCTATTCCTCACCTCACGCTTGCTACTCTCGACTGGACTACATATTTCTCTCTCAGACTTACCTCGACTTGCTGCAGACGGCCGTGATCCTGCCGATGACCTGGACAGACCATTCTCCTGTTTCCATTACGCTAGACTCTCCGTTGTGTAGGGCCAGGGAGTGGACGTGGCAACTTAACGACTCTTTCTTACTGGACGAGGCTCCTGTTTCTCAGACGGAGACGGAACTGCAACTTTATTTTCAGGATAATGCTACGCAGGGGGTGTCCCCTCTGGTGGTGTGGGAGGCCCATAAGTGCGTGCTGCGGGGTTTTTTCGTACAACAGGGTGCGCGGAGAAAGAGGGCGCGCACGCTGGAGATTGATCGGCTCACTGCGCGTATTCAGCACTTGGAATCCGCGCATAAAGACACCCTGGACGAGGAGACTTACGCAGAACTGACCTCCTTAAGGGGTCAGTTGTCGGATATTCTCAACTCTAGGTTTCGCCGGGCTTCCCTGTATAGTCAGAGATTTTTCAGTGAACACGGTAACAAATGTGGTAAGCTGTTGGCCAAGATGATTAACCCACTTAAGCGCAACACGCACGTCCATCGAGTCCTGACGCCTACGGGGGATTTGTCACCTTACCCCTCTAAGATTGTGGACGCGTTTCACGCCTACTATTCCTCCCTTTATGGCTCGTCTCAGGCTTCGGATGTTCGTGCCCGTCACGATAAGCGGGTGCGCAATCTTACCCGCGAACAGGCGGAATCCATGGAGGAGCCGTTCTCGGCTGCGGAGCTTTCCGCGGCTCTGAAGGCTACGCAGCGGGGTAAGTGTCCGGGCCCGGACGGTTTGCCCTTGGGGTACTACCGTACCTTTTCGAAGCACCTTTTCCCTCACCTGCTTGCTGCACTCAATGCCATACGAGAGGGACTTCAGTTCCCTTACCAGTCGTTGGCGGCTACGATCACGGTTATTCCGAAGGAAGGCAAGGATCCTGGTTTGTGTCAGAGCTACCGGCCCATCTCGCTCCTCAATGCCGACTTAAAGCTTTTTGCCAAAATGTTGGCGCTGCGCTTGGCTCGTTTCCAGCCGCTGCTGATCCACCCCGACCAAGCAGGTTTTATAATTCGACGTGAGGCGCGGGATAACACGATTAGGCTTCTCTCCGTGATACACAAGGCACGGGTGGAGGCACGCCAAATTTTATTCTTGTCGACCGACGCGGAGAAAGCCTTCGATAGGGTGGACTGGGTGTTCTTGGAGGCTACCCTGGTGCATCTGGGTCTGGGTCCCTCTATATTGGCTTGGATTGGGGCTCTCTATTCCTCACCATCTGCTCGCATTCGGGTTAACGGGGCTCTCTCCCCCCCTATAGCGATACGGAACGGAACTAGGCAGGGGTGCCCCCTTTCCCCGATGCTCTTTGCGCTGTCTCTGGAGCCTTTCCTGGAGGCTGTCCGCTCTGACCCGAACATATTGGGGTTGCAGGAGGGTGGTAGACATCATAAGGTAGCGGCGTACGCGGACGACCTACTGTTTATCGTTGACCGTCCCGGTGTTATGCTTCCAAATATTCTTGAGGCATTTCGCCTCTACGGCGAGCTGTCTAACCTCAAAATAAATTACTCGAAATCCGAGATTTTGAATGTTACCCTGCCCCCTCGATTGGCGGCTGCGCTCATGCCTAGCTTCCCCTTCAGGTGGTGCCCAGAGACGCTGAAGTATTTGGGGATCTGGCTGACTGCCGACCCCGCACGTCTTTACCATGCCAATTTTACGCCAATGCTCGCCGTCTTGTCTGGGGACCTGCGGCGGTGGATGCCGCTGTACCTCTCCTGGATGGGCCGGGTGAATGTTGTTAAGATGAACCTTTTGCCTCGGGTGTTGTATCTGTTCCAAACGCTGCCCATCCGGATACCGCGGGAGTTTTTCCAGGTTCTTCGGTCCCTGGTGTCTAAGTTTGTCTGGGGTAATAAGAGCCCTCGGCAGCGGTTCTCCCAGCTCACGAGACGTAAAGCTGCGGGTGGTCTTGCCTTGCCTGATTTTCATGGGTACTACCGGGCTGCCCGCTTCGCGTATTGGAGTGGCACGCACTGGGTCCTCTCGCTAAGCCGTGGGTCGACCTGGAGCTCGGTGAGTTGCGGGGCTGTGTGTATCATGCCTTGTGGGGCCCGAGCGGCAGCCACGGCGGCATTTCGCACCCTTTCATTCTGGCGACTCTGGCGGTTTGGAGGGAGGTGGGCCGACGGGCCCGTCTCTCTACCGCTCCGTCGCCCTTGTTGCCCCTTTGCGGGAACCCGGACTTTGTGCCGGGACGTGGGGAGGGTCGATTGGATTTTCTTGGGGTTCCTGCCCCTGTCCGGGCTCGGGCGCTCCTGGGGGAGGGCGGGATTCTGCCCTTGGGTTCGTTGATAACGGGTCGCGATCCTACGTGGTCGGAGCGCTTCACGTATCAACAAATTCGGCACTACCTTTCTACCTTACCACAGGGGGACCATCTTCACCGGCCCTTAACGGGCTTTGAGACCTTGTGCACGAGGGCTCACCCACCGGAGAGGGCCATCTCCCTGCTCTACTCCTTTCTCTTGACAGCGACTTACACGACACGACCGCCCTTCTGCGCGACCTGGGAGGCCACCTGTGACACTCAACTCTCCGACAAAGACTGGGACAAGATATTCGTCTTCACCCATAAGAGCTCTAAAGCGACTTAGACGCAGGAGACTAATTATAAGCTGTTGACGAACTGGTACAGGACGCCGCAGAGGCTCCATAGAATGTTCCCGGGTACCTCTGATAGGTGTTGGAGGTGCGGTGGGGACGTGGGCACGATGTTGCACATATGGTGGTCATGCCTCTTGTTACAACCCTACTGGGAGGAGATCCACCGGGTGATCTCGGAACTCTCGGATTCCCCCCCCCGTTCCAACCACTGCCCATGCTCCTGCACCACACTTCCCACTCGATCTCACATTACAAGCGGTCGGTGGTCCGACATCTCCTTGACGCTGCTAAAAGCCTCATCCCGCTGCACTGGAAACAACCTCGCCCTCCCTCTCGCCGAGACTGGGTGGCGAGGGTGGAGGAGATCAGGAGGGTTGAGGATCTCTCCGCCTTGACCCCGAAACTTAGGGAGGCCTATACGGCCACATGGTTCTACTGGTTGTCCTCTGTTGTGGGGCGCGATGCGTAGTTGCCCTGTTTTGCCCTGTATTGCCAGGTTGCTCGACCGTTCGATGCTTTTTCCTGGTCTATTGGCAGGCTGTCTGGTCTTCTCGTTCTGTGTACTCCATTTTTGCCACTGGTCTTGTTTTTTGTTTTCGTACCGCCAATTGCTACCTCATGTTGGCCGGCTTATGTACTGGTCTTTTGTACCTGGATTTGTGATCTTGTACATCATTGTCTCATGCCGGGGTGACTTGATTCCCCCGCATTCCTACCCTCCCTCTTTTTCCTTTCTGTATCCCTACCCCCTCCCTACTATATGTTTGGAAACTTGAATAAAAATTGATTTTGGAAAAGAAAAAAGCAAAAAAAACATAAAAACATTAGGTATTTCTAAACTCAGGACAAATAGTAGAATCTATTTAGCAGGTTTTTTCATTACCTTTTACAGATGAGTAAAAGATTTTTCAACTAAAAGTTAGAAACAGTCATTTTTTTCTAAATGTTTCACCATATTTTATACTTTTTTTTTAATAGTAAATAATATGATACAATCAAAACAATGTCATCTAAAGAAAGCCCTTCTTGTCCTGAAAAAAAACAATATCTAATGTGTGTGGGTTCAGTAAACGGGAAAGAAGAAAATTACAGCTAAACACGAGTAGTGCAGAAATGTTAAAACGGCCATTGCCACGAAGGGTACAAAAAGTAAAATCAGCCTTTGTCATGAAGGGGTTAAAAGCTATGATTGAGAAAAATATTGTTATTGTTTTTATTTGCCATCCTGTCCTCCAGTTATGCACATCTGCCCCCAGGCTTGCCACTCTACCTCCCTGCTTTTAAACCCCATATATGCCACTCTGCCTCCCTGATATGTCTTTTACTCCCTATATGCCACCCTGCCTCCAAAAATGCCAGAGTGGCATCTAGGGGGTTACGAGGCATATAATGGGACAGAGTGGCATATAAGGGGGTATAAGGCATTTCTGGAGGCAGAGTGGCATATATAGGGTTAACGGGGATTTTTGGAGGCGGGGTGCCATACAGGGGGTTAAATGGCACTTCTCATGGTGCACTCTGCCTCAAGAAAAACCTTATGGCACCCATAGAAACCCCCCAACTTACCAGTGCGATTGTCTGCGTTCATCGACCAGGCGTTCGCCGGCTGGCAGAGAGGAGAATTCCCTGCAGCGCTGTGGGGAATTCTCCTCTCTGGCAGCCGGGAAAGGTATGCGCGATGCGCATAGACAACCTCCACTGCTGCCGGCACTTTCGCTGGTGCGCGGTGATAGACGCCCGGTGTAAGTGGCGGCAGCAGCGGAAGTTACCAGACAGGAGGATCCAGGTCCCCTGTAGCGCTGCTGGGGATCTGGATCTTAGTCTCACAGTCAGACCTCATTTGAGGTCTGATTAGAAGATGACCGTGATAATAAGATGAGGGGTATTTTTCAGAGCATTTGCTCTCAAAAAAACCTTGTCTTATAATCAAGCAAATACGGTATGTCAATTGGTGTTGCTGTTGATCCAAAAGAAGGCAAAAATCCAGTATGGATAGCTCTGGCTCAACTGAAAGGCAGGGCTGCATGTGGTTGTGGGGATAGGGGTTAAATAAAGGTCAGGCAGGTAAGGCAGGTTAGGGTCAAAAGTTCAGTGTAAAAAAGAACAAAAAATGCACTGCCCAGGGTTTTTTTGCCCGCCTTGTGCTCGCGTGTGTCTCGCGCTGCCCAAAAGGCAGGAATTTGTGCTATAAATAGCACCGTTTTGGAGGTGCTGCGCATACCTGAGGCAAATTGCAAAGCTGTCTGCATTGACCTCGTACGAGCGTCTGGTGATCAGCAGCATAGCAGGAGAGCCGAAGGTAGAAGATGGAAGAGCTTCTTTGCAGGCAAAAAAGTTTATTATGACGAGATTTGTATTAAATTATCGTGGCTTTTATTGTGGTTAAGGTTACCCTTTTTATATATAAAAAAATATAAATATTAATGAATAGAAAGGGTGAACCAGTGGTTAATGGACCTTCTGGTTTTAGGGTGGTTGGCCTGGGTTTGGACCAAGAGTGTAATGTGGTTACAATGTGTTACAATTTGTTTATATATATGTCATTAAGTATTTGTTGCAGCTCATGTAGCTCTTTCCAATTTTGCAACAAACTAGGAAAAAAGAAATCTTTCTTGACCCCAGAATGACAGTCAGATCTCTCTTGGATCAAGAAGCTATTTTCCCATCATTTAAAAATTATATACCTGAATATTATGTTTTTGCAAGTCTTCATTCAGTTGCTGTTGAAACGTCTGTACAGACTCTGATAATGCTATCATATTCCCTCTGAGGCGCTGCTTTTCTAAACTAAACAGTTGAAACTAAAGTACTCCATTCCATTTATTCATTTGGTAGCCTGCCTCGGCACTTTTTCCACTGCTATAATATCCTTTTTTAGAATAGGTGCCCAAAATTGCTCAGCATATTCAGGGAGTGGTCTTATAATTGATTTATAAAGACGTTTATATAGAGATTTATATTTTGAATCCACTTTTCAGACATGACAATACCTTACTTATCACTTAGCAACTGCTGACTGGCATTGCACATTGTTGATTCACATGCGAACTCCGCATTGAAAGTATAGATCAAATAAACAGAATCAGACATACAAATCCTGTTTTTGCATGTATACATAAATAATGTATGGAAACATAGCATAGCAAATATAGATCAACACAAACCCGGCTTTGCAGCTATAGATCAAGTGGAATTCAAATTAAAACAGCATTAAAGGTATAGATATAAACCCTACAGTACAGCATATATCACAGGTTGCACACGCCAAAGGCCAGCCCTGTGGTCCACATTGCCAACAAAGAACCTGACCAGCACCCAGATTACACACATAGGACTTGGCATCATTGTCCCTACACAGCCCAGCCTGAGTTAACTTTGACTCCACTTTCAACAGCCCAGAAGAAGACATCTTTGTCCAAAAAACAGCCCAGTGGTGGTTAAAAAGAGGGACCTCGTTTGGTAACACTGGTTTTATTACCAATATTTAGGACCTGGGTTGGCCCAACCGAGCCTATGGAACTCTGGCCTGGCAACCGTGCGGACCATTCTAGGGAAAGTTTCCGAGACTGTTGCTCAGGGCTCAGACGGCGGATCACGGCGCTTTTTGGACCATAACATCCTCGGACCCTGATGTCTAAATTGGTACCCTGGGATTGACGCCCAGGGTACCCTAGGATTGATGCCACTCCCTCCGAATCATCCTGAAATAGTGGCTGTTTGTTGGGTGGGGATTGCTGGCCATAGATCTTTATTGTGGTGCCGGACTGTCTGGTAGTTGGTGGGATTATACTCCCAATCCTATTTTGTTTTGTGTAGAAATATTATCTGTGATGTCCTCAGTAAAGAGAGTTTTTTTTTTGTTTTTTTTTTACTAAATCTTGGTGCTTGGTTACAGAGGATTAACCCTTGAGCAACTGAGCATTCATGGCAAGGAGGATTTCTACTGCGCCGCTACTCAGTTTGAGTACAGGTCTCTGTCACACACCCATAATGAAAGTAATGACTTGCTATGGCACCCATAGTGCACCCAATTTGCACTCACATAAATTTCCACTGCACTCATAATGACACAAAATGGCTTGTCATTGCTCCAATTTTACATGCACATATTTCCACAGTAGCCATAATAAAAAAAAACATACATTGCCATTGCATCCACTTTGTCCTCACTTTGCACCCGTAGAAATTTCCAATGTACCCATAAAAAAAAAAAATGTTTTGCTATTGCACCCACTTTGCACCCAAATAAATTCTCACTGAACAAATAATAAAAAAAAGATTCGCCATCGCACCCATTTTGCACCCACACAAATTTCCACTGCACGCATAATGAAAATAAATATTTGCCATTGCACTCACTTTTCACCCAGTTTGCATCCCCTTTGTACCCCCTTTGCACCTACATAAATTTCCACTGCACCCATAATGAAAAGAAATGCACCTGCACCCATGTTGCTTCTAAAGGACTTGTTTTATTCATTTGATATTATAAATATGGGCTGGAATATTTTACTGTTAAACACGTTATACAAACACACATATTCTCTGGCTCCTGCTGCTGCTGCTTTATGCTAATTTGTTCAGCGTTACTTTGTTACATGTGAATAGCTGAGCAGATGAGTTTTACAGCAGCTCGGAGGTTATGACAGTTTAAACGATTTAAAGAAAACCTCCCAAGACCAACTGCAGTTGTCCTTAAACTTAACTGCTCCTGCATGTTTATTTCTTGTTTCCATGGCACCCAGATGGACAAACGGTAATTCCGAAAACGAAAACGTACGGCGAATTACATTGAATAAGAAGGAATCCCCCCCAACGCAAACATGAACTTTCTCCCAGCGCACAAGTCTAGTAATCATTTTTCTATGCGATGCTTGTGTGAATTCCCTAACTGTCACAGCCTCTACCTGGGAGACAGTTCCACTCATCCACTTGATAAATATCATTTAATAACAGAACAAATATATTTTTTAAAAATATCATTTTATTGTTTTTCTTGCTAGACCTTTATGTTACTTTATAGTGTAAAATATGCATCCATTAGAAGAGAAGCTGCAGGTATATTTCTGATGGTAGCTCTTCCTCCCAAACATTGTGAAAATAAAGTATCCTCACTAACCACTACCTATATGTACATACATAAGCATTAGCTGTTTTTTTTTATTTTTTGCAGCCTTGATATTAACAAATCTGTCACTTTACCTCTCCTGTACATATTACATCAAAATATAAATGTTACACAGAACCTTTACTTCTGTTGTGTTATAGCTTCACCTTCTGTGATGTCACTTATCTGCTTAAATACAGACACCTGGCCACAATTCCATATCTTGCGAGTGAATAGAGACTGGTCAAGTATTTCTATTTGCAATCTGTGAAAATGGGGATTTTATTCTTCATTTATGCTCTTATTTTACTCTGTTGCCTCATGCAATGCTTTATTAAACCTAAAAATAAAGTAATGAAAAAAAAATATAAAAAATGGCTCTATGAACAACAAAGCAAGGGAAAACCCACTCAGACTCCTTCAGCCAGGTAAGAGACGAGGTGACAGGCTTGACATATTTAGAGGAGAGAACATTAAATCCTGGAATGTAAAGCTTTTGGAATAACCATTGGAATAATGAGGGTGATTTACCTGTCGTTACAGTATGATAGCAGATCATTAGCACTGGGAAGGGAATTAGAATATGAGTAATGTGTTGATATAACGTTATATAACGGCTGTACATAAAGGACATTTACAGAAAACACAAGAATATACAAAAGTATATATATATATATATATATATATATATATATATATATATATATATATATATATATATATACTGTATATACTTTGGGCCTTATTAGAATTGCAATATAAAATGTGTGATTTTTATTTTACATAATATTGAAAAATATTGTTTTCCAATCATATGCCCAGTTGCCCCCCCGTGTCATTTGTGGGCTAAATCTTGTATGCTGTGTATGTGCAATGCATGGGTTCTCTCTCTAATGTCAAATTACCCTTATTTATAGTACAGATTTTAAAGAAGATGTTTTTGAAATAGTTAAATAGCACAACACATTTACATGAATTTTACAATTGTTTATTTTCATACTTATATTTTATGGAACCCACCTCATGGACGTACCCATAAAGGTATATCTCTCTAAAACCAGGTGTGGAGCATAACATATTTAACCTGATCTACACATTTGATGTCAGGGCTCTGGCATCATATGCTCACTAATATCATTGGGGTATTATTGTGGTACTCTTATTGACGTTTTTCATTAAGATGGAGCGATTTTACACTCATGCTCTCAGGTAAAAAATAACCTAGAACACAGTTGTGATAGATCAAGTGAATTGGGTATCTAACTGTTAGAATTTCAAATTTTTCTCTATTACTTGCAGATGCCATTGCTACTTGCCCTTCAAGCCGCAATTACCACCTCGGCGGCAGAGAAAGGGACTAAGATGCTCACCCCAATAAAGGAGTCTCAGGCTGTTTCAAAGTAGGTGCTCTTCCTTATATGAAACATATCTTTTTGATTTTTTCTTTCTTGCATGAGATTATTAAGTGTTTGGATTGAGATTATTATGATCAAGTAATTGTACATTTAACTGACCACTCTATAAATATATAAAACAGCTTTTCTTATATCTACAAAACAATTTTAAAAGGCACCCTATACGCAGTAAATGTCATAGAGTCTTGTGTGATTGGCCCTTTACTTATTCATTATTATTATTAATTAAAATAGTAGTATCATATTCCACACTGCTGTATAATATTTGCTCACTTTGTAACTTGACTTAAGTTGAATTATTTCATAGTATCACAGCCTGATATCAACTCTGCTTTCACATACTGGGCCTTTCAGACACCAGTTACAGAGATTACAAATTACAAAATCCAAAACATTAAGATGTCATTAAAACCTGTTATTAAAACATATTGTACATACACAAATTCTTACGCTTAATATTTACTAACCACTAAGCATTTTTGCCAGATTACCAGATCTTGCCGTGGAACAGACAGAATCATTGGCTTCCTAAGAACTTCCCACAGAAGAAGCTGTCCAACAGATTTGTCTTATGTCATCATTGCCTGTGGGAGATGAATGCAGAAGTGGCCCAGTTAGAAGAGACAAACGTGGAGCACAGCACAAAACCTAAATTGTACCCCCTACCATGCAATAGTTCTGTAGCTTATAAGAATATGTGATAACCTAGTCATTGATAATAAAATCATAAAAATATTAAACGTTTTGAGACTGCGTGTTGTCTATTGGAAATTGACATGTGTGTTCCATGTACAGTTGTGTAAAATAGAAAGTTTACACTCTTTGAATTGTATTGTTTTACATATCAGGACATAACAATGATCATCTGTTCTTTAGCAGGTATAAAAATGAGGTAAATGCAACCTCAGATGAACAACAAAGAAGGCTTTGCGATCTGATGGAGAACCCATCAGGTTGGGGACTAAAAGGAAACATTTGGGACATGAGGATTTCAGTTTTTCAACTTGGAATTTTGACACCTGATCATCCTGCCCCTAAACTCTTTCTATGTCAGGATTTTTGTGAAAGTACAGTGCTCATAAAAATGAACTTTACCTCCTCTTATTTATAATCTTAAATTAAATATTTTTGTTAGTTATTTTACTAATCAGTCAAGGGGTTAAATGAAACGCCAGTATACTGTTATTCAGTCTAAATGTTCCCTTTAAAACACTGCACCTATAAGCAAAGTTTATGCCACCATTTTCCTTGGACACCATGCCCAAATACTAGGCAGTCCCGTTTAAAACTGGACACCTAATAGAAAAACGCATTGAATGTGTGAACCGTGGTTGTTTGTTATTAATAAAATAAAAATATATTTTAAAGAATGAAGTAAAATGCGAACATGAGTTTAAGACTCCTTTAATGCTATCTTAACAAACTATCTTAACAAACTATCTACTATGAACTATGTTCAGTCCGCAACATTCAGTGACGATCTCAAATGGAATGTGCAAAGTAAAGTCACTGAGTAGGGAGTTCAGGTTCCTCAGCATCAAAATATTGACCCTGTTCTTCGTCATCCGCAAAATTTTCTTCAAAATCCCTGGTCCTGGCAGCCTCATAGCTGGTCAAAGGAACATGGAAGTCATAAAATGCTGTATTATTGATATTTCTTTTTCAGCCTATGTAACAATGTAACTATGATTCCAGCTGCAACATTCAGATGGCAGGGTTAGACTTTGGAGTCTTCACCTCCTGTGTCTCCTTCACATCCCATGCCTCCTGGACCTGACTATTCCAAACTGGTAGAACCGATGCAGCTGGTGTTCACCTGCCTTTCAGTGGAGGAGACAGACTAACGGAGGAAGAAGGGCCTCTGCCTATACTGTTGTAAGCCGGGTTATTTGCTTAGGTTGCGCCTGTTGTTGCCGGGAAAGGCTGTCTACATGACTTCCGCTAGGTCCCCGGGTATGGGAGTGTACTTTAAGGACTCGTGGTGTGCCAAACGGTGGACAATGGAATGGCTAGGATCTGACATCTTCAAGAATTTCGCTTTACTCAAGCTTTTTCCTATTGCTGTGGCCATCGAGTTGTGGGGTGCAGAGAAGAGGGACCAGCCAGTGAAAGTAAGGTCACTTTTACCTTTTTCATCCCTCCCTCCCTGTTGTATGTGTCATATTTAGGGGTGCCAGGGACCAAAGTGGGGAGGCAATTATAAAACGCTACATATACACTATATATATATATATATATATATATATATATATAGTAAAAGATGACACAAGGCAGGATGGGTCCATGCTTTCATGATGTTTACTCCAAAGTCTAACCCTGCCATCTGAATGTTGCAGCTGGAATCATAGTTACATTGTTACATAGGCTGAAAAAAGACATGCGTCCATCATGTTCAGCCTTTCTTGCATACCGTATTTCCTCGATTATAAGATGACCCTGATTATTAGACGACCCCCCAAAATCTGAATATTCATTTAGGAAAAAAAGAAAAAATCCTGAATATAAGACAACCCTATAGGAAAAAAGTTTTACTATTAAATATGAATTCATGTAAACTATTTTTTCATATTTATTAACCCCTTGATGACAATTGCCGGTCCGGGCAATTGCCAGTCATGTAAACTATTTTTTCATATTTATTAACCCCTTGATGACAATTGCCGGTCCGGGAACGATCGCCTCCTAAACTTAAATGGTGTCGCTGGAATGCCTCGATCAGGAGGCATCCAGCGACACCAAACACTTACCTCGGGATGGACTGTGACTGCTCCGGGAAAAAAAAACAATAAAGTAGAAAAAAGTTCGCTAGATGGTCGCCAGACCCTCTAGAGAACTCTGGCTCCACTTGCAGGTTGAATACAGGTACTGCATTCAACCATGCAAGTCAATGAAGCCCAGCTTTCTAATCAAAGTGTGATTAGTAAAAATAAATAAAGAAATAAAATAAAATTAATAATAATTAGAAAAAAATAGTAAAAAAACAGTAAAATGTAAAAATAATTTCCCACTGATGTCACTATCAGGGAAACCTTCAAGTTGAAAAAAAAATGTTACATTTTTTTTTTTAAAAAAGGCAAACAAAATAAAATATATATATAAAAAATATATTTTTGTGAGCAAGTCCTAAAATTAGCATATTAGCTTAAAACAATTCTCGCGGGGGGGCGTGGCTGGCTGGTCTCCAAGATGGACGTGTAGTCACTTTGCTCCTCCGTGATGCCCTGCTTTTAGCTACTTACAAAGCTGATACCTCTACCACATTAGCTCCACCAGACAGCTGGGGGATCAGGCATGCCTGGCAGTACCCGAAAGCCCGCAAAAAGGAAGACGGTACCTGCCATTTTTCAGCGAAAACCCTCCAACTCCGAACTTCCCGCGCTTTCCCTCATGGAGGCCGCGGGCCCTTCGGCCGCTGTGCCGGTGACACCATGCACGAGGCGCGACGTAGACGAGCTCAAAGACCTCGTTCTCTCTGTCAAGCAGGACCTCATGGACCACATCCACAATGAGCTCCGAGAACTGACGAGAGATGTGGCGGAAATTGGATCCAGGACGGACGTCCTCGAACGCACTCAAACGGCCATGCAGCGTGATCAACGCCACATGGAGTCCGACATGGCCGCCCTTCAGCAAGAGGTCCTTGCCCTCCAGGATGCTCAGGAGGACTTCGAGAACAGGTCGAGGAGGGCCAACTTTCGTTTGCGGGGAATACCGGAGACCCTACACGACATGCAAGACATCCTGGGCCAGGTATTCTCCCAATTGCTACCCCGCGTCCCGCCTGGCTAAGTCCCGGTCGACCGTGTCCACCGGGCCCTTCGGCCTAAGCCCAAACCGGGTGAACGACCGCGTGATATTGTGGTTAAACTTAGGGACTTCTCCCATAAGGAAGACCTGCTGCGCGCTGCCAGAACCACCGCTCTAAGGATTGACAATATGGAAGTGCAGGTGTACGCGGACATTGCCCCCAGGACCCTGCTGCGTCGAAAGGCCCTTAAGCCTCTCACAGACCATCTTCGCTCTCACGACATTCCTTACCGGTGGCGGTTCCCTTCGCCCTCCAGGTCGTCAGGGGTGAGGTGACGCGCTCGGTCAAATCGCTTTCGGAAGCCGACCTTCTTCTCCGCGACTTGGGTTTGCCGGCCCTCGATGCGCCCCGTAGGAGGAATCGACCAGATCCGGGCCCTCAGCGTGTGGGTGAGTGGATTGATGTCCCCCAGGCCCCACCATTGCGCAACATCCAGGCCCTCGCGGGAGCTCAGGCGGCCCCCTGAACACCGGAGGCCTGTGATTAGCCCGTCAGCTTCCTGATGTCCGCGGGGTCCCACACTGTGCCATCTCTGGGTGCGGCAGCAGCGTTGCTCATGCCTCGGCAGGCGGTAGAACTTCCCTCGTGATCCTCGGGGCTGACCGCCACTCGTAGCCTACGCCGCCGGATTCGTCGACACTCTTCTATCAAGGCGACGGTGTGCATCGGCTCTACGGACGACGACTCCCTCATTACCATGTGCGCCGTTAGCCCGTCGCCGGTGCTCCCTGGCCGGTTGGTCTCCTCGTTTCACATTTTGGCCGCTCTGCTGCGTTGGACTTACCGTACTGCTGCCTCTCATTGGGACTTTTGTGCTCCTCGGGACAGCTAAGTTCGCCGTTTTGAAATGTTTGCATTTTTGTTTTGCGCGTATAGTTCGGTTTTTATTTTTTTTTATTATTATTTTATTATTATTTTATTGTACATTGCACTGCTCATTACAAGGTACATTTGGCTGACCATGCTCCGCCATGACACTTCTGATGGTCTACGCATTTTCCTGTCTTAAAGGCCTTATGCGCCTACTACATTTCCAATGGCCATCTGGCCATATTTGTTACCTGCAACCTCTATTCCCATAGTTAGTAGCTAGAGGTTTCGTCCATTTCGACCCACCTTGGTGATTCGCCATGCCAGAACCCCCTAGAGACCGTAGTCGGTCTCGTGGTGATCTGACACCTGAGCCTTCGTCTCAGACGCCGAGTCCATATTGTGACTCGCCGGTCAGACTGACTCCCCTTAGGCTGCCCTACAGCTACTCAGCTCCTTACATTTATGTTTCTTGGCGGCCTATACCCGCACTGTTGTATCATTTGTGTGCCATGCCATTTTGTTCCTTCTCCTGGTCCTTCTCTTCTTCCCATCTTCTCTTTCTTCCGTTCTGTTTTCCTCTTTCTTCTCTTCTCCATTTTCCTCTCGGTCTCTTTCCCTTCTTCTCTCTTCGAGTGTTCCAGGGTGCCGGCCGCTCCTCAGCTGCTGTTCCGACCTTCAGCCACATCCCTACATTCCTGAATGGCAAGTAACGTCACCATCATATCGCACAACGTCAAGGGCCTGAACTCCCCTCGGAAGCGGCGCCTGGCCATGACCTACTACCAAAGACACCGAGGTGATATTGTTTTGCTCCAGGAAACGCATCTTCGAGCCTCATATCTGCCGTCGTATTGGAGTAAGCATTACGGCACTCATTTTCATGCTACACATCCTACCATGAAGAAGAACGGGGTCAGCATCTTTCTTCGCACGTCCCTAGCCTTTCAACTCCAGAAGGTCACAGCCGACAAATGGGGCAGGTATCTCCTCGTAACCGGGCTTCTACACTCCCAACCGACGGTCATCCTCAATGTCTACGCTCCTTCCACAGCGGCGGCCTCCTTTTATGCGCACCTTTCCGACATTTTGCTACCACACCGTAATCATCAAGTTATAGTCGGTGGAGACTTTAACACCTTGTGGGACGCTTTCCTGGACCGCAGGGGTCCGTCGCCCCTGCGGCATCCGCCTACGAACGCCAAACATCTTAGAGACTTTGCGAGGACCGCGGCCTTGGTGGATGTCTGGAGACTCCTCCACCCGAAGTCTCTGGACTATACCTTTTATTCCCATCCTCACCAGTCCTACTCTAGGATAGACTATGTGTTTCTTGGCCAACGCTCCGCGCACTCTGTGGTGTCTTCAGGGATCCATCCTATCACATGGTCGGACCATGGTGCGGTGGAATGTACTGTGAGCCTGGGCGGCGCCCTGAAGCAGCGGGGACTATGGAGGCTCGACGAGTTCCTACTTACCGACCCTCTTGTTGTGGAGGAGATCTTCAGGGATCTGGGAGACTTCTTTCACCACAATGAATCCCCTGAAATAGACCCGACGCTCCTTTGGCAGACTCACAAGGCGTTCATCAGAGGCTCCTTTCTCCGCATCGCGGCTCGTCGCAAGCGACTCTACCGGGAAACTCTTGACACGCTCTCCTCTAAATTGCAGGAGTTGGAATCACAGCATAAACGCACCGTGGACACTAACGTCCTTCACGATATCATTCAATTAAAAGGCGAAATTAACCTCCTCCTTAGCAAGCAGGTCCTCCACTCCCTCAATGCTACTAATCAGAAATTTTTTGAAAAAGCCAACAAACCCGACACCATGCTGGCTAGGAGATTGCGGTCGCAGAGGAAAGCGCAGAACATTCCCAAAATAGTGGACCCCCTCCAGAAAACCTGGGTCCACCCTACCGATATCGCCAATCAATTCGCTGCCTACTACCAGAACCTGTACGATGGCAATAAGGCTCCGGAGAATGCCATAGACCGGGGTCCCCTGCTCCAGTTTCTTGACTCTCTCTCCCTGCCGACCCTTCTGCAGCACCAAGCGGACAAACTATGTGGCCCCTTCACTGAAGAGGAGATCCGCGTTGCCGTGGCTTCTCTTAAGTCCTCCAAGGCCCCTGGTCCGGATGGCCTCCCTGGCTCTTTCTATAAAAAGTTCCAGTCAATACTCATTCCGCGCCTGCTTAAGCTCTTTAACGGGTTCCTGTCCGGGGTTCCTCCACCTAAGGAGATGCTGCAGGCCAAGATAATCGTCATCCATAAAGACGGCAAGGATCCGTCTAATTGCGGCAGCTACCGTCCCATCTCCCTTATTAACGCGGATATTAAACTGTACGCGAAGCTTCTTGCAACAAGGTTGGGGTCGGTCATTCCGACGCTAATACATCCGGACCAGGTGGGGTTCATTCCGGGCAGGGAGGCCCCGGACAATATCCGTCGAACGGTAGACCTGATAGAAGCGGCCAAGATGACACGCCAGGGTTCCATGCTATTGGCCCTTGACGCAGAGAAGGCCTTCGACAGGATCGACTGGACCTACATGTGGGCTGTTCTGGAGAGATTTGGTCTTGGAGGAGGCTTCATTAGGGGGGTCCGAGCCCTGTACTGTCACCCCTCAGCGACCGTCGCCCTTATGGGGTGTGAGTCTTCGGTGCTTGACATACGCAATGGCACGAGACAGGGGTGCCCGCTGTCTCCCCTCCTGTTCGCCCTCTGCATTGAGCCTCTGGCTGTGGCCGTCAGGAGTCATCCAGACATCACAGGCATCCGGATCCATGACACCCAGTACAAATTGAGCTTATTCGCGGACGACATTCTACTCACCATCTCTAATCCCCTCGTCTCGCTTCCAAACCTCTACGCTACTCTACGCACATTCTCCAAGCTTTCGGGATATAAAATCAACGAAGCCAAATGTGAGGCTCTAGATCTCAACCTGGACGGCTCATTGCGAAACTCCGTGGCTGCGAGTTTTAACTTCACTTGGCAACCCTCCCATCTCAAATACCTGGGCATTCTCCTTACCAGAGACTTTGCTTCCTTGTACCAAGCTAATTTCCCGCCTCTCTTCACCGCTCTACGGGGGGAGCTCGAGCAGTGGTCCCGTTTTCCAATCTCGTGGTTGGGCCGCATCAACGCGGTAAAAATGAACGTTCTCCCCCGAGTTCTCTATTTATTTTGAGCGCTCCCGACGCCTGTTAACAAATCCGACGTTGCAACATTTCAGTCTCGTATATTTCGCTTTATATGGGGTTCTCGGCGTGCTAGGATCAATAGGACTACGATGTACAAGCAGAAATTGGCTGGGGGTCTGGCCGTACCCCATCTGTACCTGTACTATGTGGCAGCCCGTATATCTCAACTGGAGGCGTGGTCCTTCCCAGCTCGCTCTCTTCCCTGGGTCGACATCGAGCGTTCCTACTTTTGTGGCCCCCAACTGGGGCAGTTACTTTGGATTGACCCTCCCATTCCCCTGCGGTCCCCGGCCCTGCCGACCATCGTGGCTGCCCTGGCCCTGTGGCGTTCCTGGAGCCTCAAGCTTCGCCTTCGAGGATCGCTCTCTCGTCTCACTCCGCTGCTCAACCACCCCCTTTTCCCGGAAGGCCATCACATATCCCGCTTCCAGTGGTGGAGTTCCGCTGGCCTCTGTACATTGGGGTCGGTGGTGAGGGCTGGTGCGATGCTGCGGTTCCAGGATCTAAGAGAATCAAGGCACATTCCTCCGGGTGAACTCTTCCGTTACCTACAGATCCGCCACTTTGTCCATTCCCTCCTCAGGGGTGGCACCTTATCTCCGCTGACGCCGTTCGAGAATCGTTTCCTTGCAGGCAAGAGATGTAGGGGTTCCATTTCACTTCACTATTCTCACTTCCTGGACGTCACCTTTCCTCAACCACCTCCTTACCGCGCGAAGTGGCATAAAGAACTCCAACTGTCCTTCCCGGACGACATCTGGGACGAAGCTACGACTAACGTTCACAAACTGACAGTTAACACGTCCACCAAGGAACGTGCGTTCAAAGTCCTGGCGCATTGGTACATGCCGCCGGTGCGGCTATCACGAATGTTCCAGAATAGTGACGCTAGCTGCTTCCGGGGCTGCGGGGAGAGAGGTACTTACTTGCATGCCTGGTGGTCGTGCAGTCTGGTGCGCCCGATATGGTCCACTTACTTTGCCATGCTATCGACAGCCTTAGGCACTGCGGTTGCCCCTTCGCCTGAAGTGGCACTGCTCGTCATGGATGTTCCGGACTTACCCTTGTTGCCTGCCTCTCAGCGCCTCATTCACCGTATTTGCTCAGCAGTAAAGCATGCCCTAGCGCGGAGGTGGAAGGGCCCTCCTCCTACCCACGGCGAAATCTCGGCACGCATATGGCACCTTCTCACGATGGAGCTCATGACCGCCAAACTCAGGGACGAGCTGCACAAGTTTGAGAGCGTTTGGGATCCTTGGTTGACAGCATTCTCGGATACCAGGGCATCTGCTCCCCTGCTTCGCCTTTAGTCTCGACTGGCTGGATGCTCTGTAGGATGGCTCACCCTTCCTTTCTTCTTTGCTCTTTTCTTTTCCTCTCTTCTCTCTTTCTCTTCTTCTCTTTCCCCGTCCTCTTTTCTGCCTCTTT
Source organism: Spea bombifrons (assembly GCF_027358695.1). Classification (NCBI taxonomy): domain Eukaryota; kingdom Metazoa; phylum Chordata; class Amphibia; order Anura; family Pelobatidae; genus Spea; species Spea bombifrons. The sequence goes on along the minus strand of NC_071097.1, from coordinate 14,939,725 downwards.
TCTTCCCCTCTCCCATATAAAATGTGCTCTTATGTTGTTGCTTGACTGTACTCAGTAGCTTGTGGAGGGTGTGCACTCGGCTTGGCTCATCTTCTCTGGTAGCTACCGTCTTATGCTGCACGTCCCTCTACATGTTCTCTTGATAGCATTTTGTATACGACACGGTGCTTTGCTCGATTTATGATACTGTACTACTGTTTTGTCACCTGTGTTGTTCCTATGTTGCCATACAGTGTTATGCTTGTCGCAAATAAAACAGGTTTAAACAAAAAAACAACAATTCTCGCATGGAAAGAGTTCAAATACTGGCATATTAAATGCCCATGGGGTGTCTACTTTTAAAAAATGTATGATTTGATGGGGTAAATTGAATTGGCCGGGTTCAACAATGTCCCAATTAACACGGGGGGAAGGATGGCCACACATCTAATTTCCAATTAGAAAAATGCAGACGTACCAAATGTGGCCTTTTAGTTCCCCCAAAAAATGACAAACCCATGCATGTGGGGTATCACTGTACTCAGGAGATGTTGCTGAACACATATTGGGGTGTCGTGTGACAGCGGCATATACCAGGAGCTGTAAATTCATACATAACATAGGTGTGTGGGGGAAAAATACACACAAAAGAATACTACTGCAGACTTTGAAAAAATTCTGGTGGTAAAATGTGTGTATGCAAAGAGTTAAAATACCAGCATTTAAAATACCCTGGGGTGTCTAGTTTTTAAAAATATATGGTTTTGTTGGGCACACTGAAATGGCCCGGCTCAAAGATGTACCAAATAGGGCATGGGTAGTGGATCCCCAAATGCCAAAGTTCAACATTGAAAAATGCGCATGCCCCAAATGTGGCCCTTTTGCCCCCAAACAACCAGGAGAAATCATTCATGTGAGGTATCGCTGTACTCAGGAGATGTTGCTGAACACATATTGGGGTGTTTTGTGATAGTGACATATATGAGAACCTTTTAATTCATACCTGAAGTAAAATGTGCGTGACAAAACAAATGCAAAAAAATGACTACCACAAAGTTTGACAAAGACTGGTGGTAGATATGGTGCATGGAAAGAGTTAAAATACTAGCATTTGAAATACCCTGGGGTGTCTAGTTTTCAAAAATATATGGCTTTATTGGGCACACTGAAATGGCCCGGCTCAAAGATGTACCAAATAGGGCATGGGCAGTGGATCCCCAAATGCCAACGTTCAACATTGAAAAATGCGCATGCCCCAAATGTGGCCCTTTTGCCCCCAAACAGCCAGGCAAAATCATTCATGTGAAGTATCGCTGTACTCAGGAGATGTTGCTAAACACATATTGGGGTGTTTTATCATAGTGACATATACCAGAACCTGTTTATTCATACCTGAAGTAAAATGTGTGTGAAAAAACAAATGCAAAAAAATTACTACTATAAAGTTTGCAAAAGGCTGATGGTAGAATTCATGCTTGGAAAGGGTTAAAATACTAGCATTTGGAATACCCTGGGCTGTCTAGTTTTCAAAAATATATGACTTGATGGGGTAAATTGCATTGGCTGGCTTCAAATATACCCGAAATGGCACATGGGGGGAAGAATTACCAGATTTGGAAAAAATGGCTTTGAAATAGCAAAACGCTACCTGTACATATTGACCCATAATGGGTAGAAAAAAGCAAAAAAATCATAAAAACATTAGGTATTTCTAAACTCAGGACAAATAGTAGAATCTATTTAGCAGGTTTTTTCATTACCTTTTACAGATGAGTAAAAGATTTTTCAACTAAAAGTTAGAAACAGTCATTTTTTCTAAATTTTTCACCATATTTTATACTTTTTTTTAATAGTAAATAATATGATACAATCAAAACAATGTCATCTAAAGAAGGCCCTTCTTGTCCTGAAAAAAACCAATATCTAATGTGTGTGGGTTCAGTAAACGGGAAAGAAGAAAATTACAGCTAAACACGAGTAGCGCAGAAATGTTAAAACGGCCATTGTCACGAAGGGTACAAAAAGTAAAATCAGCCTTTGTCACGAAGGGGTTAAAAGCTATGATTGAGAAAAATATTGTTATTGTTTTTATTTGCCATCCTGCCCCCCAGTTATGCACATCTGCCCCCAGGCTTGCCACTCTACCTCCCTGCTTTTACCCCCCCATATATGCCACTCTGCCTCCCTGATATGCCTTTTACCCCCTATATGCCACCCTGCCTCCAGAAATGCCTTTTACTCCCTATATGCCACCCTGCCTCCAAAAATGCCAGAGTGGCATCTAGGGGGTTACGAGGCATATAATGGGACAGAGTGGCATATAAGGGGGTATAAGGCATTTCTGGAGGCAGAGTGGCATAGATAGGGTTAACGGGGATTTTTGGAGGCGGGGTGCCATACAGGGGGTTAAAATGGCACTTCTCCTGGTGCACTCTGCCTCAAGAAAAGCCTTATGGCACCCATAGAACCCCCCCCCCCACACTTACCAGTGCGATTGTCTGCGTTCATCGACCAGGCGTTCGCCGGCTGGCAGAGAGGAGAATTCCCTGCAGCGCTGTGGGGAATTCTCCTCTCTGGCAGCCGGGAAAGGTATGTGCGATGCGCATAGACAACCTCCACTGCTGCCGGCACTTTCGCCGGTGCGCGGTGATAGACGCCCGGTGTAAGTGGCGGCAGCAGCTGAAGTTACCAGACAGGAGGATCCAGGTCCCCTGCAGCGCTGCTGGGGATCTGGATCTTGGTCTCACAGTCAGACCTCATTTGAGGTCTGATTAGAAGATGATTATAAGATGAGGGGTATTTTTCAGAGCATTTGTTCTCAAAAAAAACCTTGTCTTATAATCAAGCAAATACGGTATGTCAATTGGTGTTGCTGTTGATCCAAAAGAAGGCAAAAATCCAGTATGGATAGCCCTGGCTCAACTGAAAGGCAGGGCTGCATGTGGTTGTGGGGATAGGGGTTAAATAAAGGTCAGGCAGGTAAGGCAGGTTAGGGTCAAAAGTTCAGTGTAAAAAAGAACAAAAAATGCACTGCCCAGGGTTTTTTTGCCCGCCTTGTGCTCGCGTGTGTCTCGCGCTGCCCAAAAGGCAGGAATTTGTGCTATAAATAGCACCGTTTTGGAGGTGCTGCGCATACCTGAGGCAAATTGCAAAGCTGTCTGCATTGACCTCGTACGAGCGTCTGGTGATCAGCAGCATAGCAGGAGAGCCGAAGGTAGAAGATGGAAGAGCTTCTTTGCAGGCAAAAAAGTTTATTATGACGAGATTTGTATTAAATTATCGTGGCTTTTATTGTGGTTAAGGTTACCCTTTTTATATATAAAAAAATATAAATATTAATGAATAGAAAGGGTGAACCAGTGGTTAATGGACCTTCTGGTTTTAGGGTGGTTGGCCTGGGTTTGGACCAAGAGTGTAATGTGGTTACAATGTGTTACAATGTGTTTATATATATGTCATTAAGTATTTGTTGCAGCTCATGTAGCTCTTTCCAATTTTGCAACAAACTAGGAAAAAAGAAATCTTTCTTGACCCCAGAATGACAGTCAGATCTCTCTTGGATCAAGAAGCTATTTCCCCATCATTTAAAAATTAGATACCTGAATATTATGTTTTTGCAAGTCTTCATTCAGTTGCTGTTGAAACGTCTGTACAGACTCTGATAATGCTATCATATTCCCTCTGAGGCGCTGCTTTTCTAAACTAAACAGTTTAAACTAAAGTACTCCATTCCATTTATTCATTTGGTAGCCTGCCTCGGCACTTTTTCCACTGCTATAATATCCTTTTTTAGAATAGGTGCCCAAAATTGCTCAGCATATTCAAGGAGTGGTCTTATAATTGATTTATAAAGAGGTTTATATAGAGATTTATATTTTGAATCCACTTTTCAGACATGACAATACCTTACTTATCACTTAGCAACTGCTGACTGGCATTGCACATTGTTGATTCACATGCAAACTCAGCATTGAAAGTATAGATCAAATAAACAGAATCAGACATACAAATCCTGTTTTTGCATGTATACATAAATAATGTATGGAAACATAGCATAGCAAATATAGATCAACACAAACCCGGCTTTGCAGCTATAGATCAAGTGGAATTCAAATTAAAACAGCATTAAAGGTATAGATATAAACCCTACAGTACAGCATATATCACAGGTTGCACACGCCAAAGGCCAGCCCTGTGGTCCACATTGCCAACAAAGAACCTGACCAGCACCCAGATTACACACATAGGACTTGGCATCATTGTCCCTACACAGCCCAGCCTGAGTTAACTTTGACCCCACTTTCAACAGCCCAGCAGAAGACATCTTTGTCCAAAAAACAGCCCAGTGGTGGTTAAAAAAGAGGGACCTCGTTTGGTAACTGTCAGGACCCTACCGGTAGTCGGCGGGGGTCCTCACCCGACGGCGACACCGCCGGGCGCCCGCGTCCTCGGCCACGTTCCGGTCGGGTCCCAACCCGTCGGCGGCGGAGGTCCTTACCCGGCGGCGTCCCCGCCGAGCAACCACGTCCTTGGCCTCACGGCACGGCATCTCCGTGCCGCGGGCCGCGTCCCCGGTCTCCGTTGCGGCGGCAGCCGCACGCGGCAGAAGCAGGGAATAGCAGTATGGCGGGGGGGCGTGTCCTGCGGTCCCAGACCGCTGCTAGCAGCCAGGGGGGCGTGTCCTGCGCTCCCAAACCGCTACTGGCAGCCAGGGGGGGCGTGTCCTGCGCTCCCAAACCTATCTGACAGCCAGGGGAGGGGTTAGGGACTAATTGACAGCCACAGAGAGAGGAGGAGTATCAATTAGGCGGGCTATTTAAACCTGCAACCCTGTAACTTCATTACTTGGTTGTTCAAGTTCCCTACCGGATTCCTATACCCTGTAGCTGTTATTCCTCTATTTGAATTATATGGACTTTTGACCCTCGGCTTGATTCCTGGACTTTGTTTTTGGATTATCCCTTGTACTGCGAACCTTCTGATTGATTTACGGACTTTGACCCTCGGCTGGATTTCTGGACTTTGTCTTTGGATTACCCTTGTTGTACTGCGCACCTTCTATTTGATTACACGGACTTTTGACCCTTGGCTAAGATACCGGACTTTGTGTGTTGGATTGCCCTTACTTCACTCCCTTGCACCCGGTGTCTCTCTGCGCTGCGCTCCGAACCCCACTCAGCCTTGACATAACAACCAAGTCATATGGAGCCTGCAGGAGTCACCGATGCCTTCATGGCGCTCACGCAGCAGATTGCAACTTTGGCTCACACCATGCAAGGGCTGCAGGATAATCAACAAACCTTGCAAGCCCAGGTGCAAGCCCTACAAGCAGCTCCCATAGCAGCGGCTCCACCTGCACCTCCTGTCCCTCCTCCTATTGCCGACGCTATGGCCGCACAGGCACCTGACCCTCACGTACCGCTCCCTGACCGGTTCTCCGGGGACCGCTCCAAGTATAAAGCGTTTATTACCACCTGTGAATTGATGTTTGCCCTTAAACCCAGGGCCTATGCCACGGATTTCGTAAAAGTAAGAACCGTCATTTCTTTGCTCACTGGAGCCCCTATGTCTTGGGCTCACCACCTTCTGCAGGCGGATCACCCGTCCTTGAATAACTGGGAGGACTTCCGACGCTCCTTGGATGCCTTATATGATGACCCTCACAGAACCGCCACAGCGGAGACCGGTCTGAGAGTCCTCAAGCAAGGAAGGAGGCATGTGGAGGAATACGTAGCGGAATTCCGTGGATTGGCTGTGGAAACTCAATGGAATGAACCAGCCCTTGTGCATCAGTTTCGCTTGGGCCTTTCTGAACAATTGAAAGACGAGTTAGCCAGGGTAGGCATACCAGAGACCCTGGAGGATCTGACTCAACTGGTGATACAGATGGACAGGCGTTTTCGGGAACGGCGTTCGGAACGGTCCGCCAATATTGGTCCTCTCCGTCCTACACCGTTTTTTCATACTACTCCTGCCTCTGCTCCAGCAACGACAGAGGAACCTATGATGATAGGTATGGCTCGTGGGCCGTTACCCGAAGCAGAAAAAGAAAGACGAAAGAAAGCTAACCTCTGCCTCTATTGCGGAGGCCCGGGCCACACATCCTACCAGTGCCCTGCCTTAGCCTCCAGAGGTAAGCGTTCTCCACCTGTGTATCCTGTATTGTTTGGGGGCTTGTCTAGCCACTTATCCATCCCTGTCTCATTACAGTGGGACGGAAAAAGGATCCAGCAGAAGGCCATCATTGACTCCGGAGCCAGCGAATGCTTCATGGACCTTGCGCTGGCACGTGCTTCAGGTCTCCCAACCCAATCCAAGGCACAACCATTCACGATCCATCTGGTGGATGGCACCCCTATGAAGTCAGGCCCAGTAACCAACGAAACCATACCGGTCTCCCTCACCGTTGGGACCAGACACCAAAAGACTCTATGTTTCAACCTGGCACCGTCTCCTTTGTTTCCCATAATTCTGGGGTTACCGTGGCTTCACCGTCACAACCCCTGTATTGACTGGACTGCTGGTGCGCTGACATTCTCCTCTCCTCACTGTAACCGGCACTGTCTTCTCGATGCCCGTTCACCTACACCCCACTTTGTTTCATCCACCGTGTCCACGCCGTCAACCAAGATACCCATACCCTACCAGGACTACGCTAAGGTCTTTGATAAAAAGGAAGCGGAACAATTACCACCTCATAGGACATATGACTGTCCGATTGATTTGATACCGGGTGCCGCTATTCCCTTCGGGAGGATATTCCCCCTGTCTGAACCGGAACTCAAGGTTTTGAAGGACTATATTGAAAGTAGTGTACGTAAGGGCTTCATCAGGCCTTCAACGTCACCTGCGGGTGCTGGTATTTTTTTTGTGGGTAAGAAGGACGGTGGAGTTAGACCATGTGTGGATTACCGTGCACTAAATAAAATCACCATTAAAAACAAATACCCGCTTCCTCTCATACCTGAGCTGATGGATAGGCTACGTGGGGCATGTATCTACAGCAAGATCGACCTGTTAGGGGCTTACAATTTAGTACGTATAAGGAGGGGGGATGAATGGAAAACGGCCTTTCGTTCCCGCTATGGTCATTACGAATACAGGGTCATGCCATTCGGCCTTTGTAACGCGCCCGCCACGTTCCAGCATTTCCTCCATGACATATTTCGGGATTTATTGGACACCTGCGTAATAATATACCTAGACGACATCCTTGTGTACTCCTCGTCATTGATGGAACACCGGAAACACGTGCGACAGGTCTTGAACCGTCTACAGGAGAACCAACTGTACGCAAAGATTGAAAAATGCACCTTTGAAACAACAAGGATAGAATACCTCGGCTTCATCATAACCCCAGGTCACATTGAAATGGACCCCAAAAAAGTAGAAGCCATATTACAGTGGCCCACGCCAACATCGGTCAAAGCCGTACAGAGGTTTGTGGGTTTCGCCAACTATTACAGGCGGTTCATCAACAGTTTCTCCCGAATCATCCGTCCTATCACACAGTTGACCACCAAACAGAACCGTTTCCAGTGGACACCACAAGCCCAACATGCCTTTGAACTCTTGAAACAAAAGTTCACAACTGCACCCATACTCGTTTTGCCTGATCCAGAAAAACCTTATTTCTTGGAGGTAGACGCCTCTGAAACCGCAGTAGGCGCGGTGTTGTCACAAAGACACGGAGAGAAGGACTCCTTGCACCGTCTCCTTTTATTCCAAGCGCCTCAACCCTGCCGAACGCAATTATGGTGTAGGTGATCGCGAGCTACTGGCCATCAAGATGGCTTTGGAAGAATGGCGCCACCTGTTGGAGGGCGCTCAACATCCTGTTACAGTGTTCACGGATCACAGGAACCTCGAATACCTCCAGACAGCACGCAGACTCTGTCCTAGACAGGCTCGTTGGGCACTGTTTTTCACTAGATTTCCCCTACACATAACATACAGACCAGGCGCCCGCAATGGAAAAGCGGACGCCTTATCCCGGTTATACGATGAACAAGAAAAGACCACAGAGGCCGAAAACACCATCCTCCCTGCTGGCGTCTTTCTTGCCTTCCGGACGTCTCTACTCCAGAAACTCCGAACCCACAGCACCCCTCAACCGTCTCCGGTGTGTGACGTTCCTCTCCACTCTAATGATGGTCTCCTATACAGAGGCAGCCAGCTTTACGTGCCGGATCAAGTCAAACCCGACATCCTCAACGCCGTATATGATCATCCTCTAGCTGGACATGGGGGTGTTCGGAAAACCTATGAATTGGCTAAGAGGTCCTTTTGGTGGCCTGCGATGAAACGGGACATCATAACATATATCAAATCGTGCGATACATGTGCCCGAGCCAAACAACAACCAGTCAAGGCTACTGGCCTCTTGCAACCACTACCCATACCTAAACGACCATGGGAAGAAGTGGCGGTGGATTTCATAGTGGACCTACCGGTATCCCAACAACATACTACTATCATGGTAGTGGTCGATAGGCTCACAAAAATGGCACACTTCATTCCTGTTCACCGACTGCCAACCGCCGCACAAACCACTGACCTGTTCATCCGCCACATTTTTCGTCTCCACGGCATCCCTAAGACAGTACTATCGGACAGAGGGGTGCAATTCACATCTCGGTTTTGGGCTGCATTCTGTAAAGGGTTACGTCTCAAGAGACTTCTTTCATCTGCATATCACCCCCAGACCAACGGGCAAACTGAAAGAATAAACCAGATTCTGGAACAGTACCTTCGTTGCTATGTGTCACACCTCCAAGACGACTGGTGCCCTCTGTTACCAGTGGCTGAATTTGTATACAACAACCAGGTACAGATTTCAATTCGGATGACGCCCTTTCGGGCTAATTACGGGTACGACCCGCAGTTCCATGTGGACATACCTCCTACTGCCACCGTTCCCCCAGCTGTTGATCGACTACAACTCCTACAACAGTGGTTTCAGACCCTACAGACCCACTTACACAAGGCACAACTGGATCAGAAAAGGCATGCTGATAAACGAAGACAAGCAGCACCCCTTTATCAAGTCGGAGACAAAGTGTGGCTATCCTCTGCCCACATCAAATTACCAGGACCATCAAAGAAACTAAGTCCAAAATACCTAGGACCTTTCACCGTTACCGCCATTTATGGTCCTTCGGCCGTTCGCCTTGATCTCCCTACCACATGGCGCGTACACCCCACGTTTCATGTATCCCTCATCAAGAAATGGTTCCCCGATACGCACCAAAGAAAACCACAAGCTCCTCCACCTCCCCCGGTCTCGGTGTCGGGTGCAGATGAGTACGAAGTGGACAGCATCTTGGATTCCCGTCATCGGTATGGACGCATAGAATACCTGGTTCATTGGAAGGGCTATGGCCAAGAAGAACGTACATGGGAACCTGCCTCCAACTTCCATGCTCCAGTGAAGATTCGTGCTTTCCATCTGGCACATCCTTCCAAGCCTGCACCTGCTCGCCCCCTGAGGTGGCGTCTCCGGGGGGATCCTGTCAGGACCCTACCGGTAGTCGGCGGGGGTCCTCACCCGACGGCGTCCTCGGCCACGTTCCGGTCGGGTCCCAACCCGTCGGCGGCGGAGGTCCTTACCCGGCGGCGTCCCCGCCGAGCAACCACGTCCTTGGCCTCACGGCACGGCATCTCCGTGACGCGGGCCGCGTCCCCGGTCTCCGTTGCGGCGGCAGCCGCACGCGGCAGAAGCAGGGAATAGCAGTATGGCGGGGGGGCGTGTCCTGCGGTCCCAGACCGCTGCTAGCAGCCAGGGGGGCGTGTCCTGCGCTCCCAAACCGCTACTGGCAGCCAGGGGGGGCGTGTCCTGCGCTCCCAAACCTATCTGACAGCCAGGGGAGGGGTTAGGGACTAATTGACAGCCACAGAGAGAGGAGGAGTATCAATTAGGCGGGCTATTTAAACCTGCAACCCTGTAACTTCATTACTTGGTTGTTCAAGTTCCCTACCGGATTCCTATACCCTGTAGCTGTTATTCCTCTATTTGAATTATATGGACTTTTGACCCTCGGCTTGATTCCTGGACTTTGTTTTTGGATTATCCCTTGTACTGCGAACCTTCTGATTGATTTACGGACTTTGACCCTCGGCTGGATTTCTGGACTTTGTCTTTGGATTACCCTTGTTGTACTGCGCACCTTCTATTTGATTACACGGACTTTTGACCCTTGGCTAAGATACCGGACTTTGTGTGTTGCATTGCCCTTACTTCACTCCCTTGCACCCGGTGTCTCTCTGCGCTGCGCTCCGAACCCCACTCAGCCTTGACAGTAACACTGGTTTTATTACCAATATTTAGGACCTGGGTTGGTCCAACCGAGCCTATGGAACTCTGGCCTGGCAACCGTGCGGACCATTCTAGGGAAAGTTTCCGAGACTGTTGCTCAGGGTTCAGACGGCGGATCACGGCGCTTTTTGGACCATAACATCCTCGGACCCTGATGTCTAAATTGGTACCCTGGGATTGACGCCCAGGGTACCCTAGGATTGATGCCACTCCCTCCGAATCATCCTGAAATAGTGGCTGTTTGTTGGGTGGGGATTGCTGGCCATAGATCTTTATTGTGGTGCCGGACTGTCTGGTAGTTGGTGGGATTATACTCCCAATCCTATTTTGTTTTGTGTAGAAATATTATCTGTGATGTCCTCAGTAAAGAGAGTTCTTTTTTTACTAAATCTTGGTGCTTGGTTACAGAGGATTAACCCTTGAGCAACTGAGCATTCATGGCAAGGAGGATTTCTACTGCGCCGCTACTCAGTTTGAGTACAGGTCTCTGTCACACACCCATAATGAAAGTAATGACTTGCTATTGCACCCATAGTGCACCCAATTTGCACTCACATAAATTTCCACTGCACTCATAATGACACAAAATGGCTTGTCATTGCTCCAATTTTACATGCACATATTTCCACAGTAGCCATAATAAAAAAAAAACATAAATTGCCATTGCATCCACTTTGTCCTCACTTTGCACCCGTAGAAATTTCCAATGTACCCATAATAAAAAAAAATGTTTTGCTATTGCACCCACTTTGCACCCAAATAAATTCTCACTGAACAAATAATAAAAAAAAGATTCGCCCATTTTGTACCCACACAAATTTCCACTGCACGCATAATGAAAATAAATATTTGCCATTGCACTCACTTTTCACCCAGTTTGCATCCCCTTTGTACCCCCTTTGCACCTACATAAATTTCCACTGCACCCATAATGAAAAGAAATGCACCTGCACCCATGTTGCTTCTAAAGGACTTGTTTTATTCATTTGATATTATAAATATGGGCAGGAATATTTTACTGTTAAACACGTTATACAAACACACATTCTCTGGCTCCTGCTTTATGCTAATTTGTTCAGCGTTACTTTGTTACATGTGAATAGCTGAGCAGATGAGTTTTACAGCAGCTCGGAGGTTATGACAGTTTAAACGATTTAAAGAAAACCTCCCAAGCCCAACTGCAGTTGTCCTTAAATTTAACTGCTCCTGCATGTTTATTTCTTGTTTCCATGGCACCCAGATGGACAAACGGTAATTCCGAAAACGAAAATGTATGACGAATTACATTGAATAAGAAGGAATCCCCCCCAACGCAAACACGAACTTTCTCCCAGCGCACAAGTCTAGTAATCATTTTTCTATGCGATGCTTGTGTGAATTCCCTAACTGTCACAGCCTCTACCTGGGAGACAGTTCCACTCATCCACTTGATAAATATCATTTAATAACAGAACAAATATATTTTTCAAAAATATAATTTTATTGTTTTTCTTGCTAGACCTTTAAGTTACTTTATAGTGTAAAATATGCATCCATTAGAAGAGAAGCTGCAGGTATATTTCTGATGGTTGCTCTTACTCCCAAACATTGTGAAAATAAAGTATCCTCACTAACCACCACCTATATGTACATACATAAGCATTAGCTGTTTTTTTTATTTTTTGCAGCCTTGATATTAACAAATCTGTCACTTTACCTCCCCTGTACATATTACATCAAAATATAAATGTTACACAGAAACTTTACTTCTGTTGTGTTATAGCTTCACCTTCTGTGATGTCACTTATCTGCTTAAATACAGACACCTGGCCACAATTCCATATCTTGCGAGTGAATAGAGACTGGTCAAGTATTTCTATTTGCAATCTGTGAAAATGGGGATTTTATTCTTCATTTATGCTCTTATTTTACTCTGTTGCCTCATGCAATGCTTTATTAAACCTAAAAATAAAGTAATGAAAAAAAAATATAAAAAATGGCTCTATGAACAACAAAACAAGGGAAAACCCACCCAGACTCCTTCAGCCAGGTAAGAGACGAGGTGACAGGCTTGACATATTTAGAGGAGAGAACCTTAAATCCTGGAATGTAAAGCTTTTGGAATAACCATTGGAATAATGAGGGTGATTTACCTGCCGTTACAGTATGATAGCATATCATTAGCACTGGGAAGGGAATTAGAATATGAGTAATGTGTTGATATAACGTTATATAACGGCTGTACATAAAGGACAATTACAGAAAACACAAGAATATACAAATGTATGTATATATATACTGTATATACTTTGGGCCTTATTAGAATTGCCATATAAAATGTGTGATTTTTATTTTACATAATATTGAAAAATATTGTTTTCCAACCATATGCCCAGTTGCCCCCCGTGTCATTTGTGGGTTAAATCTTGTATGCTGTGTGTGTATGTGCAATGCATGGGTTCTCTCTCTAATGTCAAATTACCCTAATTTATAGTACAGATTTTAAAGAAGATGTTTTTGAAATAGTTAAATAGCACAACACATTTACTTGAATTTTACAATTGTTTATTTTCATACTTATATTTTATGGAACCCACCTCATGGACGTACCCATAAAGGTATATCTCTCTAAAACCAGGTGTGGAGCATAAAATATTTAACCTGATCTACACATTTGATGTCAGGGCTCTGGCATCATATGCTCACTAATATCATTGGGGTATTATTGTGGTACTCTTATTGACGTTTTTCATTAAGATGGAGCGATTTTACACTCATGCTCTCAGGTAAAAAATAACCTAGAACACAGTTGTGATAGATCAAGTGAATTGGGTATCTAACTGTTAGAATTTCAAATCTTTCTCTATTACTTGCAGATGCCATTGCTACTTGCCCTTCAAGCCGCAATTACCACCTCGGCGGCAGAGAAAGGGACTAAGATGCTCACCCCAATAAAGGAGTCTCAGACTGTTTCAAAGTAGGTGCTCTTCCTTATATGAAACATATCTTTTTGATTTTTTCTTTCTTGCATGAGATTATTAAGTGTTTGGATTGAGATTATTATGATCCAGTAATTGTACATTTAACTGACCACTCTATAAATATATAAAACAGCTTTTCTTATATCTACAAAACAATTTTAAAAGGCACCCTATACGCAGTAAATGTCATAGAGTCTTGTGTGATTGGCCCTTTACTTATTCATTATTATTATTAATTAAAATAGTAGTATCATATTCCACACTGCTGTATAATATTTGCTCACTTTGTAACTTGACTTAAGTTGAATTATTTCATAGTATCACAGCCTGATATCAACTCTGCTTTCACATACTGGGCCTTTCAGACACCCGTTACAGAGATTACAAATTACAAAATCCAAAACATTAAGATGTCATTAAAACCTGTTATTAAAACACATTGTTCATACACAAATTCTTACGCTTAATATTTACTAACCACTAAGCATTTTTGCCAGATTACCAGATCTTGCCGTGGAACAGACAGAATCATTGGCTTCCTAAGAACTTCCCACAGGAGAAGCTGTCCAACAGATTTGTCTTATGTCATCATTGCCTGTGGGAGATGAATGCAGAAGTGGCCCAGTTAGAAGAGACAAACGTGGAGCACAGCACAAAGCCTAAATTGTACCCCCTACCATGCAATAGTTCTGTAGCTTATAAGTATATGTGATAACTTAGTCATTGATAATAAAATCATAAAAATATTAAACGTTTTGAGACTGCGTGTTGTCTATTGGAAATTGACATGTGTGTTCCATGTACAGTTGTGTAAAATAGAAAGTTTAGCAGGTATAAAACTGAGGTAAATGCAACCTCAGATGAACAACAAAGAAGGCTTTGCGATCTGATGGAGAACCCATCAGGTTGGGGACTAAAAGGAAACATTTGGGACATGAGGATTTCAGTTTTTCAACTTGGAATTTTGACACCTGATCATAATATTTTCGTTAGTTATCTTAATAATCAGTTGTCGTCAAGGGGTTAAATGAAATGCCAGTATACTGTTATTCAGTCTAAATGTTCCCTTTAAAACACTGCACCTGTCAGCAAAGTTTATGCCACCATTTTCCTTGGACACCATGCCCAAATACTGGGCAGTCCCGTTTAAAACTGGACACCTAATAGAAAAACGCATTGAATGTGTGAACCGTGGTTCTTTGTCATTAATAAAATAGAAATATATTATAAAGAATGAAGTAAAATGCGAACATGAGTTTAAGACTCCTTTAATGCTATCTTAACAAACTATCTACTATGAACTATGTTCAGTCCGCAACATTCAGTGACGATCTCAAATGGAAAGTGCAAAGTAAAGTCACTGAGTAGGGAGTTCAGGTTCCTCAGCATCAAAATATTGACCCTGTTCTTCGTCATCCGCAAAATTTTCTTCAAAATCCCTGGTCCTGGCAGCCTCATAGCTGGTCAAAGGAACATGGAAGTCATAAAATGCTGCATTATTGATATTTCTGCCTCCAGAAATGCCTTTTACCCCCTATATGCCACCCTGCCTCCAAAAATGCCAGAGTGGCATCTAGGGGGTTACGAGGCATATCATGGGACAGAGTGGCATATAAGGGGGTATAAGGCATTTCTGGAGGCAGAGTGGCATATATGGGGTTAACGGGCATTTTTGGAGGCAGAGTGCCATACAGGGGGTTAAATGGCATATCATGGTGCACTCTGCCTCAAGAAAAGCCTTATGGCACCCATAGAATACCCCCCACCCACTTACCAGTGCTTCTGACTCCCTGGTGTCTGGTGGGGGCAGCGGATGTTCCACCGGAACTTCTATGAGCACCGGAAGGTCATGAGATGCCGGTGCTGCGTCATAGGAGCTACGGCGGAAGTAAAAGCAGTAACGGCGATTGTCTGCGTTCATCGACCAGACGTCCGTCGGCTGGCAGAGAGGAGAATTCCCTGCAGCGCTGTGGGGAATTCTCCTCTCTGGCAGCCGGGAAAGGTATGCGCGATGCGCATAGACAACCTCCACTGCTGCCGGCACTTTCTCCGGTGTCTTCACCTCCTGTGTCTCCTTCACATCCCATGCCTCCTGGACCTGATTATTCCAAACAGGTAGAACCGATGCAGCTGGTGTTCACCTGCCTTTCAGTGGAGGAGACAGACTAACGGAGGAAGAAGGGCCTCTGCCTATACTGTTGTAAGCCGGGTTATTTGCTTAGGTTGCGCCTGTCGTTGCCGGGAAAGGCTGTCTACATGACTTCCGCTAGGTCCCGGGGTATGGGAGTGTACGTTAAGGGCCCACGGTGTGCCAAACGGTGGACAATGGAATGGCTAGGATCTGACATCTTCAAGAGTTTGGCTTTACTCAAGCTTTTTCCTATTGCTGTGGCCATCGAGTTGTGGGGTGCAGAGAAGAGGGACCAGCCAGTGAAAGTAAGGTCACTTTTACCTTTTTCATCCCTCCCTCCCTGTTGTATGTGTCATATTTAGGGGTGCCAGGGACCAAAGTGGGGAGGCAATTATAAAACGCTACATATACACTATATATATATATATATATATATATATATATATATATATATATATATATATATATATATGTATATATATATATATACATATATATATATAGTAAAAGATGACACAAGGCAGGATGGGTCCATGCTTTCATGATGTTTACTCCAAAGTCTAACCCTGCCATCTGAATGTTGCAGCTGGAATCATAGTTACATTGTTACATAGGCTGAAAAAAGACATGCGTCCATCATGTTCAGCCTTTCCCGCATACCGTATTTCCTCGATTATAAGATGACCCTGATTATAAGACGACCCCCCAAAATCTGAATATTCATTTAGGAAAAAAAGAAAAAATCCTGAATATAAGACAACCCTATAGGAAAAAAGTTTTACTATTAAATATGAATTCATGTAAACTATTTTTTCATATTTATTAACCCCTTGATGACAATTGCCGGTCCGGGCACGTCACGGAAAAACATGTCGTTTACGAAAATTGACGTGCCAGGACCGGCACGCCTTTAAACGGGTGCAGAAAGCGATCTACTTGCGCTTTCTGCACCCAAACGGCGTTGCTGTAATGCCTCGACCTCGAGGCATTCAGCAACGCCACGATTGGCACTAAGGGGCCATCTCTGGCCCCTCTCCTGGGCGTCAACATCCGCCATACATTGTATGGCGGCGGACGCCCGTTTTAAAAGCGTTGATCGCCTCCTAAACTGAAATGGTGTCGCTGGAATGCCTCGATCAGGAGGCATCCAGCGACACCAAACACTTACCTCGGGATGGACTGTGACCGCTCCGGGAAAAAAAAACAATAAAGTAGAAAAAAGTTCGCTAGATGGTCGCCAGACCCTCTAGAGAACTCTGGCTCCACTTGCAGGTTGAATACAGGTACTGCATTCAACCATGCAAGTCAATGGAGCCCAGCTTTCTAATCACAGTGTGATTAGTAAAAAATAAATAAAATAATAAAATAAAATTAATAATAATTAGAAAAAAACAGTAAAATGTAAAAATAATTTCCCACTGATGTCACTATCAGGGAAACCTTCAAGTTGAAAAAAAAATTTAAATTTTTTTTTTTTAAAAAGGCAAAAAAAAAATAAAATATATATCTAAAAAATATATTTTTGTTATATATACATCAAAAACAACTTGGCGGATAGAAGATTCCCTGCTATATAGTGAGGCTAATAAGGAATACATTCTGGATACAACCAGAAGCTTTTTTCAAGAAAATCAAACAGAAGGTATATCTGCACAAACCATCTGGTGTGCATATAAAGCTGTCATCAGAGGACATTTCATTAAATTAAAAAAAAATCTACAAAAACATAACAAAGTCCTAGCAGACCTTTATATAAATCTATACAAACTAACGAGAGATAACAAAGAAAATCCTACAAAAAACAGGTCAGAAGAAATTAAAACCATACAGGAAATATAAACCAAATAGAGATGGACAAAGTAATTAAAAATATGGAGAAATTTAAAGTCAAACTATATTATAGAAATAATAGAACAGATAAACTTATGTCCAATAGATTGAAAAAGGCTAGAATGAAAAATAAAATAACAAAGATCATAGACTATGGTAAGACATATTTAACCCCAGATGATTTAGCGGATAGATTTAAGACGTTTTATTATAATTTGTATAATTTACCAACGTTAACAGAAAATGATATTATTTCATATTTATACAATACAGATATTCCCCAAATAACAGCTACACAAAGGGAGTTATTAAATAAATCTATAACTGAGAATGAGGTAATCGAAGTAATTAATCGGTTGGTGAAATATAAAACCCCAGGGCCTGACGGTTTTGGAAATTTTTTTTATAAAACATTTAAGTCAGAACTAACTACCCATTTAACAAGGACATTTAATCAAATGGCCTTAGAAGGGAAGTGCCCTGAGGAGATGTTATCGGCTAACATATTACCAATTTTAAAACAAGATAAAATACCTACGGAAATTGCTAATTATCGGCCTATCTCATTGATTAACGTAGACATTAAATTATATTCCGCAATTTTGGCTGATAGACTCCAGAAAGTTTTGCCAACAATAATTCACCGAGACCAGGTTGGCTTTATTCTACATAGAGATATCGAAAACAATACTAGACGACTCATAGACACAATAGATGGCGCTAATAAAAAAAACCTGCCTCTTATTACCCTGTCTCTCGATGCCGAAAAGGCGTTTGACAGGGTAAACTGGAGTTATATGGAACAAGTGATAAAAACTTTTGGGATCACAGGCTGGATATTTAAAGCTATAAAAATGTTATACA
Organism: Spea bombifrons; assembly: GCF_027358695.1. NCBI lineage: Eukaryota > Metazoa > Chordata > Amphibia > Anura > Pelobatidae > Spea > Spea bombifrons. The sequence goes on along the minus strand of NC_071097.1, from coordinate 14,921,646 downwards.
CTAATCCATCGGCGAGAATAGTGGGTTCAGATATTTGTTCAGAAAGTTTTCAGCTAAAAAATGGTACAAGACAGGGATGCCCCCTGTCTCCATTATTGTACATTTTATCAGTTGAACCCTTGGCTATCAATATAAGAAATAATATAGAAATGAAAGGTTTCCCTACCAAATATCAACAATCTAAAATTTCTTTATATGCGGATGACATCATATTAACTTTAACGGACCCAATCACCTCTATAAAAAATCTAATGTCTGAAATAATAGAATACAGCAAAGTCTCCAATTACAAATTAAACTCTAATAAATCTATGATACAATACAGAAATATAGATATGTTACAGTGAAAGACCGAAATCTGTAGAATGTTGACATTCACCGGTGAATGTCAACATTCACATAGTCGCTTGGTGTATGTCCGAAATATTTGCTAAATACCCTTATTTCTTACTTACACCGGCCAATGTCGACATTCACCAAGTACTAATGGTGAATGTCGGAGATTTATATTTTCTTCTCCGTATTTCAGTGGCGATAAAATATCACAAGGGTGACGTAACTTTTTCGCCTCTCTTTCCGAGAGGAGTGACCAAGAACTTAAAACAAACAGCACATTTCCAATAAGAAAAGAAAATATAATATTAATAATAAAAGGATTCAATTATGTGATTAGAAACTTATTTATTGCAACAACTTAAACTATTATGACATTTTGAATTACACAGAAGTCCCTTGCTTTTGCAACTGCATTTATTTGTGGAACACTTCCTTTTGCAATGACAGCGTGTATAGCCTTGCCCGCCGCTTCTCGAATTAGCTGCAGCTGCTTCTCTCAGCCCTCGGCTCCTCTCTTTTTGACCTCCACCAGAGCATATCTGTGATTGTCGACATACACCGGTGAGGGTCCGAATGTAATATAATGAAATGAAATATTCCATCTTTCACCGACGTATTTGGTATGTGTTGACATTCACCGGTGAAAGTCGACATTCACCAATTTTGGTCTTTCACGGTAACAGATATAGTAACAAAAAATTTAGTTAAAAAAGAATATCAATTTAACGATTCCGATAAGGAAATAACCTATTTAGGTATAAAGATTCCAAAAAATATAGATAGAATTATGGAAATTAATGTGTTAAAATTAATAAAGTTTACTAACAAAACCTTAAAAGAGTGGAGCCAAACAGGTCTATCTTGGTGGGGAAGGATAAAGGCTTTAAAATCATACCTTCTACCTAAATGGACATACCTATTTAGATTAATTCCATTGGTAATCCCAAGTAGTTGGCTAGATATGGCCCAATCAAGTTTTAACAACTTTATTTGGAAGGGGAAAATCCCCAGGATTAGCATGAACATGATGGCAAAAAAAAATTCACAAGCAGGCACAGGAGCTCCAATTCTTAAATCATATTATCAAATTTCTGTTCTTCTTCATATCCTTAGGACCCAGGTAGATGACGCTAACCAAGAAATTTGGTATAAAATAGAAGAAGAATCATGCACTAAAGGAGATCTAAACTATATCATCTGGGGGACACAAAAAAGAAGTAAACAAAAAAATACCTATAGTCAGCGACAACATGATTCTAAATCAATTAATCCCTATATGGGCAAAATTAAAAATGAAATTAGGTTTATGGAATAAAATAATTGGATACGTTGATGTTAAAATTTTACAACAATGTATGGAGGACCTAGCTATTCTGGAATGGAAGAACAAAGGGATTAAACATATTAGAGATCTGATACTTAACAACACTGTCAAACCCTTTGAACAGTTAAAATCCGAATTTAATTTATCAAATGATAATATATTTAAATATCTTAGAATAAAAAATTTTTTAAAAGCCCACTGCATCCTAGACAAAGAACTAGTAAATATAAAAGTGATCCAGATACTGGAACAAAGAAAAATCAAAAAGTGTGCATCAAGACTCCTTGATTCCCTTCAAGTAGAAAATAATTTGAAAAACAAACACAAGACCATAAAAAAATGGGAAAGCCTATTAAAAGTCCAGATTAATCCAGAGGAATGGAACAAGGCTTTTAGAAATGTATCCAGAGCTGTAAGAGATTTGTCTTTAATTGAAACACATTTTAAGTTGTGTAATATTTGGTATTTAACACCTAAAAGATTATCTTACATATATCCGCAACACTCTAACATATGTTGGAGATGCAGATCAGAAGAAGGCAACTATTTGCACATGTGGTGGAACTGTACAAGAATTAGAAACTTCTGGGATATAGTTTTTGATTTCTTGGAGCATACCATGAATATTGTAATCAAAAGAGCACCATCAGAAGTGTTATTACACCAAAGTTGGCCATCTCTTATTCTAACTCAAAAAACTTTTACAATTCACTGTTTTTTAGCAGCAAAAAAAATAATTGCTAAATATTGGAAACAAGACATAGATCTCTCCCTAGATCTACTAGTAGCACAGATAAAATACCAAATAATAATGGAAGAAAGGGTTAGTTGGATTCTAGACTCATCATTGAAAACAAAGAAAATGTGGAAAGACATACTTACTATTGTTACAAACATCTCTGTGACATCCCTGAACGAATAAGGTAAATACAATTCTTGATCTATCAAAAACCCCACTAGCCTATCCTGCACTTGTTTAAGATATAATGATTGTGATATATACATCTAACAACAACTGTTGACATGTTATGTGTTACATGTATTTTATGTAATTTTTTTTTTTGTCTAATTGTTTTTTGTATATTTATTCTTGTTTTGTTAAAGAAAAAAAAGGGGGGGGGATATACCCCTTGGAATAAAAAAAAATATATATATATTTTTGTGAGCAAGTCCTAAAATTAGCATATTAGCTTAAAACAATTCTCGCATGGAAAGAGTTCAAATACTGGCATATTAACCCCTTGACAGTCCCAGTCAGGTGCTAACTACGGCACCATGCCGTCGCTAGCACTCTCCTACCTTGATGGGGGTCTGTGGACCCCCATCACCACCTACCCCGGCGATCTGCCCCTCATTTTGAAGGGCATCACTGGGACCATCCGATCCGGCCGGTGACGTCGCGCGTAATGACGCGATGACGTCACCGCGCAACTTTATTGAAAACTGACAATTGTCAGTTTTCACGGTATGGGGGCATGCTGCTTAGATGCCTGTATCTCAGGCATCTGAGCAGCTACAGACCCCCAACATATACCGTTGGAAAGGTAATCGTCTCACCTTTCCAACGGTATAATGCTTGTAAAAATAGAATAAAAAATATTATGTTAAAAAAATAAAAATGTACAAAAAAATTAAAAAAAATGATTTGGGGGTCTCTAAAGGCAGATAAATAAAGATCAAAATTGCCTAGAGACCCCCAAATTAAATTATCTACACATAAACTGGTTTAACGTTAAAAAAAAAAAGTTTAAGTATTCTAGCTAAATGATCACTGTGATAGCCAATGTTACCACAGTGATCATACAGCTATAAAAAGTCACATTCCCTTTTTAAAAATGGCCGATTTAACCCCATGATCCCTTTGATCATGGGGTTAAATTTAGCCAATGGTAGAGGAAGGCAATTTTTGAAATCCAGATGAACTGCAAAAATCAGCCGTATAGCCTGTAGTACGTAAGTTAACCATGTCATCCCTGGAGCCCCTTGCATTTTTATTGCAAAACTTATTTTTGCTGTAAAAGTGATTTTTTTCTCCCTTTACGATCATCTCTTTGGGATTGTAAGGGGAAAGAATGGTGTGTGTGCTTCTGCGAGTGAATGTATGGAAAGTATGGTGTGTGCTTCTGCGAGTGAATGGAGATATGAAAAGCGTGTGAATGGTCAGTGATTAGGGTTGAAGCCTTGACGTGGCATTACTGCTCACGTAAGGAGTTAAATTATGGCACAAAAAGTACATATTTTCAAAAACTACACCCCTCGGCGCATCAAATGAGGGGCTGCGTGTGTTTCTAGGACAAACCTGGAGTGCGCAAGACACAAATGAACATGTCGCTATGGTTAGAAAAAACATATTTTCTAGCCAAAGCGACATATTCCATCATTATCTGTGAACTTAACTTTTGTCCTAGAAATACATGTAACCCCTCATTTGAAGCTCCAAGGGGTGTAGTTTCTTGAAATGTGTACTTTATGTACCCTAATTTAACTTCCCAGATGTCTAGACCACCTTAACTTAAGATATGGCAGATTGGAGAATCTTGTTAAAAAATTGTCTTAAAACATTTAGGGGTGATGGCTGCATTTAGACAGCTCTAGACAGCTGGGAAGTTAAATTATGGTACATAAAGTATATATTTTCCGAAACTACACCCCTTGGCGCATCAAATGAGGGGCTGCATGTGTTTCTAGGACAAACCTGGAGTGCGGAAGACATAATTGAACTTGTCGCTTTTAATTTTATTTATTTTTTATTTTTATTTGTGTGATATTCACTTATTTGTAGTGCAAGTCATATTTGTGATACAAATACAAATAAGACCTCATTTGCTGCGGCTGGGGGTGTAGTTTCTAAAAATATATAGTTTTGTTGGCATATTTTAACATCCCGGGCAGCTAGAGCTGTTTAATTGACGCAGCCATGCATTAAATTTAAAGATGAATTTTGTGATAGTCTAATAAATTTAACTTTTAGCAATAAAATATTATAAAAACACAGTCTATTCTCAATGTCTGTTTATTATAGACCGGTTACCTACTACAAATATTTAGCAACACAGGTTTTGATATTAGAGTTTAGAAAAATCAAGGAAGGCCAACCTACTCAGAGGCGGGGAATGACGTGATGTGACGCGACGGATGCGAGTGCGCGCCGAGCGCGAGAAGCAAGATAGAACACGTACGAACACGGAAGTTTGAAGCACCACGACGGCACCACGACGGCACCTAGACCCATTTAGACCCAGGAAACCTCGGCACCGGGGGACCGGAGAAGTCCTGGTACCACCAGGGAAAGCACCCGAGAAGTACCCGGGAAGCACCCTGAAGCGACACCAAGAAGATGCAGGTGACTGGGCATGCCAAGGGGGATAGTTGCAGAGAAGGGATTTACCTCTCTCTGCGTCTTCTCTGCCCCCTGCACCGATGCCTCAGAAGTAGATCGGCCGGGTTGTTGCCGGGGAAGATCGATAGCCGGCCGATAGTTCGGCATTATTCGGCTATTTCCGGCTCTTTCCGGATCATGGGTCTCGTTTGTTGTTGGGGCGTGTCATAAATTTGGCAATGACGCCCTTAGGTGCTATTATTACAATAAGATCTTTATGATCGTTATAATTACTCCCCCTCTCTCATCCCACCTCCCTCCATCCTCCATCCTCCTCCTTCCGCTTCCAGAAATAGACGACGCCATTTAAACGCCATTATAACGCTATAGGAACGCCGTTAAGATTTGAAACACACATGTGAAGTTGTGAAAACGAAGGAATTGTGCATAGAACTGAAAGCTGGAATATTGGAAAATTTACTAACAAGCCTTTTCAAGCCTACAAATCGTGAGTAACCCTGATATCTGAAATAAAAGAGACAATATATCAATCATAATATAATGTCTAATAAAAGGTTTGGATTAACTTTTAAACTATTATGTTTCTAACAATTGGAAAAGACTTTATATATATATATGACGCTGGAAATATAAAGAAAGAGGATTATAATGAAATAAAATGAAATATGTTATGGAAATGGAGGAATTTATCTATCTTATGAACATTAATTGTAACTGAGAAATGGAATGGAGGAAGAGAGGGGGAATGCAATGTAAAATTAAAATCGTACATATAAATAATTAATAAGAATGTCGAGGAGATCTCCTTGGTAGAGAGCTGAGGAGAGGAAGAGAAGGACAGTAGAAATTGCGGAAATAACTAAATGGAAAATCATTATATGAATAGTTGGACTAATTGACTGTTGGAAGGTTATATGTTATTTAAAACTAATAACATATTAAGCGCTTATGATTTAATTAATGATTGAATCCGACTGAGAATAACACTGCTATATTGTTGGTAATAATAAATTAGTAATAAGGTTATACTTTCTTTCTGAAACAGATATAAGCTCAAATTAGATTGAGTTAAACTCCCTATTGAAACCAGCATTGGGAAAACGGAATCTAATTATCATCAATAAGGAACCTGGTATAACAAACTAAATCTAAAAGAAAAAGCAAAGTGAGAGAAAGCGAAAAGAACCTTAAGATGGGTCCAAAAAAAGAAAAAGAAAAATTAACTCAAGAGAAAAGGCAAGAAAAAACTAAGCCAATAAATGACTTTTACTCCCCTAAAACACATAACCTAGACGCAACACCAATTAATAGGAGGCTAACATTGGAAGGCCGCAGAGATTCGGTTCAGCTGGGGAAAGACTTAACCCAAGTTAATGAAGAGGAAACGCTACCTGACTTAATTAACAACCTCTATAAGAAAATTAAACTAGATATAGAAGAAAATAGCCATCAGATTAAAGAAGATGTTTCTAAAGTATTCGAACTATTGAAAGCACAAGAAGAAATTATTGGCAAAATAAAAGAAGATCAAAAGAATTTACAAATAGAATATAATCAACTAAATATGAAGGTTAGAATTTTGGAAATTAAATTAAAGGACCAGGAAGATAAACACCGAAGGAATAATTTAAGAATTAGAGGAATCCCAGACATTTCACCAACAATACGAAAAGAAAGGAAACAATTCGAAGAACTAACTGCAATATTAAGACAAAGAAATATAGAGTATAAATGGGGATTCCCTACGAGTATTAAAATGAGATATGAAGGCACCTCAGTGAACATTAAGAATAAAGAAGAGGGGAAAGAAAAATTCAAACAATGGGGACACTTGTAACAAATCGAGTATTTAAGTAAATTATATTGGAGGGCGGAGCTAGCCGCGGGACAAGATGGTCGTGTAGTCTCCCTGCTCTCCCAACAAGCCCAACCTAAGCGACTGTTTAAGCGACACCATCTGCCTGACTTCACCCCATCTCTCGGTCCAGTGCCGCAGTATGCCCGGGGGCACCCGAAAATCGGCTAAAAAGTCATCGGTGCCGGTCATTTTCCAGAGGAAACCAGCCTCGTCTGCTCTTCCCGCTCTCTCGCCATCTGCGCATTCGGGCCTACTTGACGACATGGCTGCGGAGGCGGCGTGCTCCAAGCAGGATATTGCAGATATTAAAAACCTGGTTCTGACTGTAAAGCAGGACATTATCGATCAAATACGGAGCGAGCTTAAAGACCTGAGGAGGGACATTTCTGACATTGGTCATCGTACGGATACGCTTGAACGCACGCACACGTCCATGTTGCAGGAGCAACACACAATGAAGTCAGACATTACCTCCCTACAACAAGAGCTTCAACTCTTACACGACGCCCAGGAGGATCTCGAAAACAGATCGAGGCGAGACAATATTCGGATCCGAGGTGTCCCGGAAACTTACCTGAACGTGGATGAGGTGCTGTCCATCCTCTTCAAGCAGCTACTCCCTGCCACACCGCTAGACCAGATCGTCGTTGAGCGTGCTCACAGGGCCCTACGCGCTAAACCCGCTTCTCAAGGTAAACCGAGGGACATTATTGTCAAATTCCGCGACTATCACATCAAAGAGGCGCTCATGAAAGAGGCCCGTTCAACCACTCCGAACCTCGGTAATCTGGAAGTGCAGTTTTTCTCGGACTTATCTCCCAAGACCCTGCTTCGCCGTAGGGAATTCAAGCCTATCACCGACCACCTCAGAGCTCAGGGCGTACCGTACAGATGGCGGTTCCCTTTTGCCCACCAGGCAACGAATCGTGACAGGAGCGTCACTATCAGATCGTTCTCTGCTGCTGCCACGCTGCTTCGTGAGCTGGACTTACCTCCTTTACCTGCCGACCGACGGAGACACCGACTAGTGGAGACCCTTGCTGCTCCGGGAGCTTGGTCAGAGGTACCTGTTTCACGCGCCGCTCGAGGCGCTCCAAGCGTTGTTGCTGAGCCTGCGGACAACATGCCGTGACTTGTCTCGTCGATTCGGTTCCGGACCACTTCCCGTGCCATGGTGTCCTGCGGTCTGACTTTTTGCGGCTCCGGTTGATTTGGCCACCTATCCGGGGTGGACCACACCGCGGACTTCTCGGTGAGCCCTCACCTGCCGCCGTTGATGATCGTGGCCTGGGACAGCTAAGTTTCCTGTCGCACTATCCGCATCGGTTTCTTTTTTGTTGAAGTCTGTTTTGCTTATTATTTCGTTGCGTTTCGCGTCGACAGTGGGTTTACCCCGAGATTGTAGCCTAACACTGTTTCCCTTAACCACCGTAGGGCACTCGTTCCCTGGTTGTGCTGCCCATTATTAGCTGGGGTAGACTGTGGTTCTCCCTTATCACTTGGGCTGTTGGGGGACCGTTGACTTCCCGTGACTGGTTAATTCCCCCTGTCGACCTGTGGGGTCGTTCTATTGCCTGACGGTTACTGTTCCCGACAATGTGTTGGAGATCAGTGACATTCGTTGTCAGGTGGTAGCCTCAATATACAAATGTTGTTTATTTTGTGCCTCTTGTTTCTCTATTCTTTATTCTCTATTCTGGCTTTTTCTTTCTCTGCTATACCCTTTTCCTTTTCTTATGTTTTCTATTGGGAGATGATGCTCACACCTCCTGAGGTCGTGCTATTTGATTATTTGGCCCTTTCACCGGTGGCGTCCCTATATCTTCCTGATGCCTAGACAGATCAAGATTATCTCGCATAATGTCAGAGGTCTCAACACACACAGGAGGTTGGCGTTCCGATACTACCAGCACCATCACTGTGATATAGTTATGCTGCAGGAAACGCATCTCCGTAAATCCTTTATTCCGTCATATTGGCATAGCTCCTTCGGGTCACATTACCACGCTACACACCCAAGGCAAAAAAAGAATGGAGTTAGTATCTTCTTGCGCAGTTCTCTGGAATTTCAGCTCACCGAGACTCTCTCGGATAAGTGGGGCCGTTTTCTCTTATTGATCGGGACCCTCCATAATCACCCCACGGCGCTTTTGAATGTTTACGCACCCTCCACGAGTGATGCTGCATTTTACAACCGTCTATCTGACATCCTATTGCCCTATCGCTCCCACCGAATAATAGTGGGGGGCGATTTCAACTCCATATGGGACCCATTCCTGGATAGAAAGGGGACTCGTACCACGCAGACATCATCCCCTAACACAAAACATCTTAGAGACTTTGCTCGGACTTCGGCACTGGTTGATATTTGGAGACTGTTACACCCTCACACGCTGGACTTTTCCTTTTTCTCCAGTCCCCACAATTCATACTCTCGTATAGATTTTGTTTTCCTGAGTCAGAATGTGGTCACCACTGGCATATCGTCCTCGATACATCCCATTACGTGGTCTGACCACGGCGCGGTGGAATGTTCGATTGTACTTACCGACACGGTTTCTTCTCGTGGCTCGTGGAGGTTGGATGAGTTTTTGTTGTCCGATCCATCGGTGGTGGAGGAGATTCAAAGAGACCTCCGGGAATATTTTCGTTTTAATGAATCGCCTGAGGTGGACCCTACTCTGGTTTGGTCGGCCCATAAAGCTTTCATCCGCGGTTCCTTTCTCAAGATAGCGGCGCGCCGTAGACGTTTGAGACAACTCGAGATGAAGTCGCTCACAGACAAACTGTCCCTCCTGGAAGCACAACATAAACGAACCCTGAGTGACTCGACGTTGCGAGACATCATCCAGACACGAGGTGAACTGAATCTGTTACATAGTAGAGCTACGCTTCATTCCCTCAACCTCACTAAACAGAACTTTTTTGAGCATGCTAACAAACCGAGCAAGATGTTGGCGCGCCGCTTGCGGTCCCAGAGGAAATCCCAGAACATATCCAAAATTGTTGACAGACATCAGAAATCTTGGGTGAATCCAGTTGACATTGCGGAACAATTTGCAGCCTACTACAAGTCCTTATATGACGGCAACAAGGCTCCCATCAATGCGATTGATAACTCTCATATTGCTAACTTTCTTGATTCGATTCCGCTCCCACGTCTGGCCACGGATCATGTCTCTCTTCTAAGCAGCACTATCACGGAAGATGAGCTCAAACGCGCACTTTCTTCCACCAAAGCCTCTAAAGCTCCGGGTCCCGACGGTCTGCCAGGCATGTACTATAAGAAGTTTTCGGGGGAACTGAACCCCAGGCTGCTCACCCTTTTTAATGGCTTTCTGGACGGTCGGCCGATCCCACAGGAGATGCTCACTGCTAGGATCATAGTAATTCATAAGGAAGGGAAGGACCCAGCTAACTGTGGGAGTTATCGCCCCATCTCCCTTATCAACGCAGACACGAAACTGTTTGCGAAAATATTGGCGACGAGACTGAGCTCTATTATCTCGACCTTAATCCATCCAGACCAGGTCGGCTTTATTCCCCAAAGGGAGGCTCCAGATAACATCAGGAGAACACTGGATTTGATCGAGGTGGCGCTTTCGACTAACCAACCGACGATGCTCCTTGCGTTGGACGCCGAAAAGGCGTTCGATCGCATTGACTGGCATTATATGTGGGAGGTGCTGCAGTCGTTTGGATTTGGGGGTCGCTTTCTTAGGGGGATCCAGGCATTGTACAACTCTCCAATGGCAACGATTGCCCTCATGGGATGCGAGTCGCTACCGTTTCAGGTTCTTAATGGCACTAGACAGGGCTGTCCACTCTCGCCCCTTTTGTTTGCCATCTGCCTCGAGCCCCTGGCTATTGCAATACGGTCTAACCCTGATGTGCACGGGGTGGAGTTACATGGCCAGCAATACAAATTGAGCCTGTTCGCGGACGATATCCTCCTCACAGTGTCTGATCCGCTCGTTTCGCTACCTAATTTGTATTCTACATTACGCAAGTTCTCGGCGATCTCAGGCTACAAGATCAATGATGCTAAATGTGAGGCCTTAAATATCAACCTGGGGGACCACGTCTTACACTCCATCACTGCTAACTTCAAGTTCACGTGGAGATCCACGTCGCTCACATACTTAGGGATCAAGCTCACCAGTTCCCCTACGACGATATACCAAGCAAATTACCCGCCTTTATTGACCTCGTTGCGCACGGAGATTTCACAGTGGTCCGCATACCCAATCTCCTGGCTTGGGAAGATCTGTGCCATCAAAATGACCGTCTTGCCTAAGCTGCTCTATTTATTTCGCACCTTACCTATCCCCATCCGCAAATCTGAGTTGGACTCCTTCCAATCCTTCGTCTTTCGGTTCATATGGAACTCTAAAAGGGCCAGGATTAATCGCCGTACATTGTTTATGCCCAAGCGTAAGGGGGGACTTAGTGTACCCAATTTTTACCTTTATTATCTAGCGGCCAGGGTTTCACAACTGGAATCCTGGTCCCTCCCGGAAGGCACTCTCCCTTGGGTAGACATTGAACGGAGTTTTGTTCCGCATCGTCAACTTCAGCACATTCTGTGGATGGATGTCTCGGATCTCCCTACCGTTTCCTCGTTATCAGCGATGCGGTCTTCTCTCACTGTCTGGGGGAAGTGTCGTTCTACCCTGCGCCTCTCGGATGCAACATCCCCTTTGACTCCCTTATTTTACAATCCAGCTTTCCCGGCAGGATTGGATCCGCGGCCCTTCCAGTGGTGGACAGGCAGGGGCATAGTGAGATTGGGCCAACTGGTTCATCAGCAGAAGGTCAAGTCGTTTGCGATGCTGCGCGAATCGCTGCAGATCCCGTCCTCCGAGATGTTTCGCTATCTCCAGATTAGACATTTCCTGCTTACGTGTCTGTCCAAACGTCGCCTGGTAGCAGCTACTAAGTTTGAGAAACGCTTCCTCGAGGGCAAACGTTTACGTCAAGCTGTTTCTACACACTACGAACACTTTCTCACGGCAACGCACTGTGATCCACCTTCATACAGACACCGTTGGCACTTAGCCCTGAACAAGGACTACTCACCTGAAACATGGGACGCGGCGGCCTCCACTATCCATAAACTTACGGCTTGTACACTAATCAAGGAGAGACTTTTCAAGGTTATAGCGTATTGGTATCTTTCTCCGCTGCGCCTGTCCCATATCTTCCAGTCCGCTAACAACACCTGCTTTCGGGGATGTGGTGTCCCAGGTACATACTTACATGCGTGGTGGGAGTGTGCATCGATTTCTTCACTGTGGCTGACCTCTTTCCACCAGCTCTCTCGAGCCCTAGACCTTACGCTTACCGGTACACCGGAGGTCGCCTTGTTGGTGATGGACGCCGCGGAACCGGGACTATCGATCCACAACCACAACCTTATCCATCGCATCTGCGCCACAGTGAAGCTTGCAATAGCGCGGAAATGGAAGGGGCCTCCACCGACTGCAGCTGACGTACAATCCGCTATATGGGATCTCATTGTTATGGAGCAACTTACGGCCAAATTGAGGAACGAGGTGCCCAAATTTAACGCTGTGTGGGGCCCGTGGCTCGCTGTACATACGGATATTACTACTCAGTCGTCCTTACTCCACCTCTAACTGACCAAGTATCCTGCTGGAGTTGTCATCCCCTTCTCTCTGTCTCTCCTACCTCTCTTTTCTTGTCTCCCACCTTTGGGTTCTCCTTCCCCTTTTCCTGTGATTTCCTCTTTTTCTTTTCTCACTTTTTTCTTTTTTTTCTCTTCTTTTTCTTTTCCTTTATATTATACAAAATGGAAAACCTCTGTTTGGCTTGATACTATGTATTCCAAGTTTGGGCTATTGTACACATGGGTGCTTTGTTATTGTGTGACATTCATGATCCAGTAACATTGTAAAGGAATGCTATGCTCTCGTTCACATTTTTATGACCGTTACTGTGACGCTTCTTTGTTGTATGGTTTTATGCCTTTATTTGTACTGCCCTTTTAACAGAGGCTAATAAAAACTGATTTAAATAAAAAAAATTATATTGAGGATTTTTTTTTTTTTTTTTTATTTTTTTTTTTTCTCCCCTTTCCATGTTGGAGAGTAGTATCATTTTTTTTTTCTTCACTTGAACACGTACACGATCTAGAGGTATATATGCTTATCAATTTTATAAATTTATTTTGATTTTTACACGTCTTAATAGAACGACAATCATACTCACTTCTATTCTTAGTAGTAGTATCATTTTTTTTTTCTTCACTTGAACACGTACACGATCTAGAGGTATATATGCTTATCAATTTTATAAATTTATTTTGATTTTTACACGTCTTAATAGAACGACAATCATACTCACTTCTATTCTTAAATTTAATTATTCTTCTCTTTTTTCTATTTCTTCTTTCCTTCTTTTTTTTTTTTTTCTCTCAGGAATATATACACAATGAAATATTGCACTTTGCTTATTTTTTTACTATAGAAGGTTTATTAACCTGAATATTTAAATATATACACAACTCAAAGAGGATATATTTACTATTTAATTTCACTAAATTAAATTTACATTTAAACACTTTATATACATTCACTTCTTATTTTTCTTTTTTTTTTTTTTTTTTTTTTTTTCTCTCAGGAATATATACACAATGAAATATTGCACTTTGCTTATTTTTTTACTATAGAAGGTTTATTAACCTGAATATTTAAATATATACACAACTCAAAGAGGATATATTTACTATTTAATTTCACTAAATTAAATTTACATTTAAACACTTTATATACATTCACTTCTTATTTTTCTTATTTTTCTTTTTTTTTTTTTTTTTTATTCTTCTTCTTTTCTTACGCTTTCTTCATATTCTCTTCTCTCTTTCTTCACGAATACATACATAATGAAATATGACACTTTTGTTCACCTTTTAAATAGAAGGTTTATCTATCCTAATATTTAATTATATACACAATTTAAAGAGGATATACTTAATATCTAATTTCACTAAATTAAATTCACATTTAAATATTTCCAAAGGGAATGAATAAATGTATTTACCCCCTAAATATTTTTTTTTTTTTTTTTTTCTGAAAGTAATTATCCAAGGTATAGATTGAATATGAATTTAAGGATCTATTTATTATGAGTAAAGGTGATATGGAAGTTAATCAGCTAAAGAAAATATAATATTTCCATACTATGTATGTAATGTTTGTATATGCTGTCCTTTCTTTTCTTTCTTCTTTTTGTCTCTCCTTCCGCTCCACCCCCTTATTCATGAGGGGGGGAGCGGATGCAGAGACAAGAACAGGAACTCATTCGATAATTTTTTGAATCTATGGTATTTCGCCTCCGCGCCGGTAAACTCCTGTATTAAGAACAGGATGGATTTTGAGAAAGTGATTCTTAGAATCAAAATATGTGTGTTTATATGTAGTATGGATGTTTTAACTAAAATTAGCAAAAGAAAAGTAAATAATAGCAAGGTATCTCAAAGTATTTATGAGGGAGAAATAAAATGGTTGCTTCTTTAAAATTAATCTCTATTAATGTGCAAGGGTTAAATTCCCCACAGAAAAGGAGTCTTTTGTATAATATGTTAAGTGAAGAAAAGGTAACTATAGCGTTTATCCAAGAAACCCATTGGATAGAAAACCCACAAAGGCTTTGGAGATCTAGATCCTTTCCGGAAATATATTATTCTAACTTAGAAGGGAAAGTTAAAAAAAGAGGGACTGCAATCATGATTTCTAATAATGTTAAATTTGAATTTATATACCATGAAGATGATAAGCTGGGCAGATCACAAATTTTAATCTGTAAGATTAACGATATACTATATACATTGGTAAACATTTATGCCCCCAATAAAAATCCATCTAGATTTGTAGCAAAAGTCTATAATAGAGTACAACAAATAAAAAAAGGGATATTATACATGGGTGGAGATTTCAATTGTGTTATCGATCCAAAAAAAGATAAAAAAATATCTACAGCGGTTACAATAGACCCGCATATAAAATTAGAAGCAGAGAAATTAAACACCTTTATAGAAAATAATTTGCTATATGATATTTGGAGAGTACTACACCCAGACGAATTAGATTTTACCTTTTTTTCGCATTCGCATACGACTTATTCTAGAATTGATTTCATCTTAACGGAATTAGATAACTTGAGATTAATAATAAATTCAAATATAGGTCAAATTACTTGGACAGACCATGCTCCAATATTTGTTAAATTTAAAGACAACCAACAATATAGAACAAATCGTAGATGGCGGTTAGACGATTCATTATTTAATAATCCCGAAACTTTAGATGAGTTAACAAAACAAGCTGACTTATTTATGGAACAAAATAATAACGGAGAGGTGAATAACTTGATATTGTGGAACGCATTTAAATGCTTTATGAGAGGATGTTTAATAAAAATCTCCTACAATATTCGAAAGAAATTGGGTCAGAGTTTAGCTGATTTATATATTGACTTAGCAAAAAAGGAAAGGCTAAATAAGGAAAATCCTAATATAATAAATACATTAGAATTTACTAAAATCAGATCTAAAATTAATGTGAGATTACAAGAGAGAGTGGATAGGGGACTCTTAAGAATGAAACAAAGATGGTACTATAGCAATAATCGTGTAGGCAAATATTTAACCAATAAATTAAAATATGAACGGAAAAAAAGTGTGATAAAAAAAATAATAATAGGAAATAAAACCTTCTTAAATCCTTCTCAAATAACTAAATGTTTTGAAGATTACTATAATTCATTATATAATTTAGAAGGCTCCGTAAAATCTCAAACGGATATCCGAAATTACTTGCATTCTCTTAAATTACCGAAATTGAAAATAGAATACTTAGAAATGCTAAATGCTCCGATAAAAGAAGATGAGATTAAAAGAGTGATTGAAAGATTGGATAAGAAAAAAGCTCCAGGTCCCGATGGATATACAGCGCCATTTTATTTAGCATTTAAACATATTATTATACCACTATTATTTAAATCCTTTGAAGAAATAGCAGATGGTTCAAAAATTCCCTCTGAGATGCTATTGGCTTCCATTACTCCGATACCGAAACCTAATAAGGACCCAAGTAAGGTCCCGAATTACAGACCTATATCATTAATAAATATCGATATTAAAATATATTCAAAGATACTTGCAGAAAGATTAAAAATTTATCTACCAGAAATAATACATTCGAATCAGGCAGGTTTAATTATTGGTAGAGGTTTATCAGATAACACCCGTAAAATGATAAATTTGATGGATATAACCAGTAAAAGTTCAACATATACAGCGTTTTTGGCTCTAGATGCCGAAAAGGCTTTCGATCGCGTGGACTGGAAATTTTTATCTGAAACTCTGGAGGCCTTTGGCATATCCGGGAAATTTAAAAATAATATTTTAGCATTATACCAAAATCCAACTGCTCAAATTGTAGGCCCAATGATAACATCAAAATCTTTTAGAATTAATAATGGAACGCGACAAGGATGCCCATTGGCACCTCTATTATACGCTTTGTCTATTGAACCACTAGCGCAATCAATAAGAAATTCAAAAGAAATAATGGGGATCAATATTGGGCAAAATGAATATAAGATAACACTCTTTGCTGACGATATTATATTAACTCTTTTGAACCCTGATAAATCAATGAGATACGTTCTGAAATTAATAGAAGAATATGGGAATTTTTCCAACTATAAATTAAATGTTAATAAAACTCAGATCATTTGTGCCAATCAGACTAAAGAGCAAGCTAAACTAATGAGATCACTCATAAATGTTAATTGGAGCATGGATTCACTGGAGTATCTAGGTATAAAAATTAAATATAATCTTAAAGAAATGGTTAGAGATAACTATAATTAATGAAGAAAATGGAAGAAAAATTAAATAAATGGAAGAGCCTGGAAATTTCCTGGTTAGGAAGAATAAACGCTTTTAATGCATATTATTTACCTAAAATAATTTTTCTGTTAAGAGCGATACCTCTGAGAGTCCCCTATCTTACTCTCTCTAAAATCCAAAAAATAATTTTAAGGTATATTTGGCAAAATAAGCCACCTAGAATATCCTTTAATAACCTAGTTAGACATACTCAAAGAGGAGGCCTCTCGGTTCCTGATATCAAAGATATTCACGAAACGTGTATGATAACACATTTATTACTTTTAGATAGACCGGAAAGTGATAAAACTCCATGGTTCATTATTGAGAAAGATACTACAAATCTTCTACATCTATCAGATTTTATTTGGATGACCCATGATACAAATAAATATATTAAAAGTGATAATTTAATAATTAAAGACTTAATGATAACAGTTAATAAATTTAAAAAAATTATGAATATAAATAATAGGCTCCTCTCCACAACTCCAATAGAAGTTCTGACTAATTATATAAGCAATTTAGATCTAGCCAAATGGAGCTATACAAATATAAAACTTATATCGGATTTATACAATACAGAATCTCTCATACCTTGGCCATTGTTAAAAGAGAAAGGAGATTTACCTAACTCTGAAATATTCAGCTATATTAGAATAAAACACTATCTTCAAACGGTAGAAGTAACATCTTCCCCAGGATATGAAGAATTCCTTAATAAACACTTTAAAACTAGACTGATTCACCGAGTAGGTACATTAAAGAGAAGTATGGGAACAGACGATTCTTTACTTAATAAAGAGAAATGGGAAAAAGATATAGGAATTATGCTCCCTAAAGAGGAATGGTTACAAGCTTACATAGAAATTAAAAAATATTCACATTGTCTTGGGATGCATGAACTCTTTTACAAAATTATTCATAGATGGTATAGAACGCCTGTTCAAATTTCTAAATATGATAATAACTTCTCAGGGTTGTGTTGGAGATGTGGAAAGGAAGATGGGACAATTTATCACATGTGGTGGAAATGCGAAGAAGTGAGATCAATCGTATTAACCCTCTTTAAAGTAATTGAAGAATTAGTAGGTGATAGAATTGAACCATCTCCCCAAATATTCATTTTTCATATGGGACTTAAGAATTTCCATAAAATACAGAGAAATCTGATAGTCCAATTAATTTTGGCTTGTAAACTCGTTATAGCGAGAAACTGGAAAATGAAAGGTAAAATATCTTGGAACGAGATACATGCCCAAATTCAATTTCAACATAAAATGGAAAAAGGCTACTATGAGAACGTAGCTAAAAGTAATATATATATTGATATTTGGAAACCATGGGTTACCCGCACACATGTAGAGCTTGAAACTGTAAATCAATTATAAGCAGCCACATAAAATTCGAGAAACCTTTATGCTATTAAATATTTACTTTTAATTTTACTTTCTATAGCGAGAGAAACAAAGTAACCAGGAAAATGAGTAATAGAATAATTATATAACATAATTTAAATAACCTACCAAAGAATCTATGAAAGAAGTTAAATTATAAATATATCCTATTTGGTTAAATATTTTAATGCTATATATATGATTTATTTATGAACTTATTTATGAACGGATATATATGTCTATAATCTGCTGGCGGAATCTCTCGTTTTAAATTTGCTGATTTGTTATTTATGTATGGTACTTATGTATGTATGTCATTTGATATATTTATAATAAAAAAAAAAAAAAAAAAAAAAAAAAAAAGAGTTTAGAAAAATAACATTACGAACTAGTTTTTATTGAGTTGGAAGTGAAAAATTACACTTTTTTCCCATTTTTGGTTGTATTTTGCAAACCTAATGAGACATACACATATAAAAATGGTATATTTGGAATCTGCTTGGTGTGCTGAAAAAAACAATATATGGTTTGTATAGTTTATTCCCAAGAAATTTACTTGAAACACGTTTAAACGTGAGATGCACCAAAATGCCGAAAACTAGTTTAGCACCAGGGTGTGAAATGGCTTAGCAGCCAAGGGGTTAAATGCCCATGGGGTGTCTACTTTTAAAAAATTTATGATTTGATGGGGTAAATTGAATTGGCCG
Source organism: Spea bombifrons (assembly GCF_027358695.1). NCBI lineage: Eukaryota > Metazoa > Chordata > Amphibia > Anura > Pelobatidae > Spea > Spea bombifrons. The sequence continues at coordinate 14,902,768 of NC_071097.1, read as the reverse complement.
GGTTCAACAATGTCCCAATTAACACGGGGGGAAGGATGGCCACACATCTAATTTCCAATTAGAAAAATGCACACGTACCAAATGTGGCCTTTTAGTTCCCCCAAAAAATGACAAACCCATGCATGTGGGGTATCACTGTACTCAGGAGATGTTGCTGAACACATATTGGGGTGTCGTGTGACAGCGGCATATACCAGGAGCTGTAAATTCATACATAACATAGGTGTGTGGGGGAAAAATACACACAAAAGAATACTACTGCAGACTTTGAAAAAATTCTGGTGGTAAAATGTGTGCAAAGAGTTAAAATACAAGCATTTAAAATACCCTGGGGTGTCTAGTTTTCAAAAATATATGGTTTTGTTGGGCACACTGAAATGGCCCGGCTCAAAGATGTACCAAATAGGGCATGGGCAGTGGATCCCCAAATGCCAAAGTTCAACATTGAAAAATGCGCATGCCCCAAATGTGGCCCTTTTGCCCCCAAACAACCAGGCAAAATCATTCATGTGAGGTATCGCTGTACTCAGGAGATGTTGCTGAACACATATTGGGGTGTTTTGTGATAGTGACATATACGAGAACCTTTTAATTCATACCTGAAGTAAAATGTGCGTGACAAAACAAATGCAAAAAAATGACTACCACAAAGTTTGACAAAGACTGGTGGTAGATATGGTGCATGGAAAGAGTTAAAATACTAGCATTTGAAATACCCTGGGGTGTCTAGTTTTCAAAAATATATGGCTTTATTGGGCACACTGAAATGGCCCGGCTCAAAGATGTACCAAATAGGGCATGGGCAGTGGATCCCCAAATGCCAAAGTTCAACATTGAAAAATGCGCATGCCCCAAATGTGGCCCTTTTGCCCCCAAACAGCCAGGCAAAATCATTCATGTGAGGTATCGCTGTACTCAGGAGATGTTGCTAAACACATATTGGGGTGTTTTATGATAGTGACATATACCAGAACATGTGTATTCATACCTGAAGTAAAATGTGTGTGAAAAAACAAATGCAAAAAAATTACTACTATAAAGTTTGCAAAAGGCTGATGGTAGAATTAGTGCTTGGAAAGGGTTAAAATGCATTTGGAATACCCTGGGCTGTCTAGTTTTCAAAAATATATGACTTGATGGGGTAAATTGCATTGGCTGGCTTCAAATATACCCGAAATGGCACATGGGGGGAAGAATTACCAGATTTGGAAAAAATGGCTTTGAAATAGCAAAACGCTACCTGTACATATTGCCCCATAATGTGTAGAAAAAAGCAAAAAAAACCATAAAAACATTAGGTATTTCTAAACTCAGGACAAATAGTAGAATCTATTTAGCAGGTTTTTTCATTACCTTTTACAGATGAGTAAAAGATTTTTCAACTAAAAGTTAGAAACAGTCATTTTTTTCTAAATTTTTCACCATATTTTATACTTTTTTTAATAGTAAATAACATGATACAATCAAAACAATGTCATCTAAAGAAAGCCCTTCTTGTCCTGAAAAAAACAATATCTAATGTGTGTGGGTTCAGTAAACGGGAAAGAAGAAAATTACAGCTAAACACGAGTAGCGCAGAAATGTTAAAACGGCCATTGTCACGAAGGGTACAAAAAGTAAAATCAGCCTTTGTCACGAAGGGGTTAAAAGCTATGATTGAGAAAAATATTGTTATTGTTTTTATTTGCCATCCTGCCCCAGAGTTATGCACATCTGCCCCCAGGCTTGCCACTCTACCTCCCTGCTTTTACCCCCCATATATGCCACTCTGCCTCCCTGATATGCCTTTTACTCCCTATATGCCACCCTGCCTCCAAAAATGCCAGAGTGGCATCTAGGGAGTTACGAGGCATATAATGGGACAGAGTGGCATATAAGGGGGTATAAGGCATTTCTGGAGGCAGAGTGGCATATATAGGGTTAACAGGGATTTTTGGAGGGATTGGTGCCATACAGGGGGTTAAATGGCACTTCTCATGGTGCACTCTGCCTCAAGAAAAGCCTTATGGCACCCATAGAAACCCCCCCCCCCACTTACCAGTGCGATTGTCTGCGTTCATCGACCAGGCGTTCGCCGGCTGGCAGAGAGGAGAATTCCCTGCAGCGCTGTGGGGAATTCTCCTCTCTGGCAGCCGGGAAAGGTATGCGCGATGCGCATAGACAACCTCCACTGCTGCCGGCACTTTCGCCGGTGCGCGGTGGTAGACGCCCGGTGTAAGTGGCGGCAGCAGCTGAAGTTACCAGACAGGAGGATCCAGGTCCCCTGCAGCGCTGCTGGGGATCTGGATCTTAGTCTCACAGTCAGACCTCATTTGAGGTCTGATTAGAAGATGACCGTGATTATAAGATGAGGGGTGTTTTTCAGAGCATTTGCTCTAAAAAAAAACCTTGTCTTAAAATCAAGCAAATATGGTATATCAATTGGTGTTGCTGTTGATCCAAAAGACGGCAAAAATCCAGTATGGATAGCCCTGGCTCAACTGAAAGGCAGGGCTGCATGTGGTCGTGGGGATAGGGGTTAAATAAAGGTGAGGCAGGTAAGGCAGGTTAGGGTCAAAAGTTCAGTGTAAAAAAGAACAAAAGTTGCACTGCCCAGGGTTTTTTTGCCCGCCTTGTGCTCGCGTGTGTCTCGCGCTGCCCAAAAGGCAGGAATTTGTGCTATAAATAGCACCGTTTTGGAGGTGCTGCGCATACCTGAGGCAAATTGCAAAGCTGTCTGCATTGACCTCGTCCGAGCGTCTGGTGATCAGCAGCATAGCAGGAGAGCCGAAGGTAGAAGATGGAAGAGCTTCTTTGCAGGCAAAAAAGTTTATTATGACGAGATTTGTATTAAATTATCGTGGCTTTTATTGTGGTTAAGGTTACCCTTTTTATATATAAAAAATATAAATATTAATGAATTGAAAGGGTGAACCAGTGGTTAATGGACCTTCTGGTTTTAGGGTGGTTGGCCTGGGTTTGGACCAAGAGTGTAATGTGGTTACAATGTGTTTATATATATGTCATTAAGTATTTGTTGCAGCTCATGTAGCTCTTTCCAATTTTGCAACAAACTAGGAAAAAAGAAATCTTTCTTGACCCCAGAATGACAGTCAGATCTCTCTTGGATCAAGAAGCTATTTTCCCATCATTTAAAAATTATATACCTGAATATTATGTTTTTGCAAGTCTTAATTCAGTTGCTGTTGAAACGTCTGTACAGACTCTGATAATGCTATCATATTCACTCTGAGGCGTTGCTTTTCTAAACTAAACAGTTTAAACTAAAGTACTCCATTCCATTTATTCATTTGGTAGCCTGCCTCGGCACTTTTTCCACTGCTATCATATCCTTTTTTAGAATAGGTGCCCAAAATTGCTCATCATATTCAAGGAGTGGTCTTATAATTGATTTATAAAGAGGTTTATATAGAGATTTATATTTTGAATCCACTTTTCAGACATGACAATACCTTACTTATCACTTAGCAACTGCTGACTGGCATTGCACATTGTTGATTCACATGCAAACTCAGCATTGAAAGTATAGATCAAATAAACAGAATCAGACATACAAATCCTGTTTTTGCATGTATACATAAATAATGTATGGAAACATAGCATAGCAAATATAGATCAACACAAACCCGGCTTTGCAGCTATAGATCAAGTGGAATTCAAATTAAAACAGCATTAAAGGTATAGATATAAACCCTACAGTACAGCATATATCACAGGTTGCACACGCCAAAGGCCAGCCCTGTGGTCCACATTGCCAACAAAGAACCTGACCAGCACCCAGATTACACACATAGGACTTGGCATCATTGTCCCTACACAGCCCAGCCTGAGTTAACTTTGACCCCACTTTCAACAGCCCAGCAGAAGACATCTTTGTCCAAAAAACAGCCCAGTGGTGGTTAAAAAAGAGGGACCTCGTTTGGTAACACTGGTTTTATTACCAATATTTAGGACCTGGGTTGGCCCAACCGAGCCTATGGAACTCTGGCCTGGCAACCGTGCGGACCATTCTAGGGAAAGTTTCCGAGACTGTTGCTCAGGGTTCAGACGGCGGATCACGGCGCTTTTTGGACCATAACATCCTCGGACCCTGATGTCTAAATTGGTACCCTGGGATTGACGCCCAGGGTACCCTAGGATTGATGCCACTCCCTCCGAATCATCCTGAAATAGTGGCTGTTTGTTGGGTGGGGATTGCTGGCCGTAGATCTTTATTGTGGTGCCGGACTGTCTGTCTGTGGACCTCCATCACCACCTACCCCGGCGATCTGCCCCTCACACTGAAGGGCATCACCGGGTCCACCTGATCTGCCCGGTGACGTCTCGCGCATTTAACAACTGACAATTGTCAGTTAAAGAGGTATGGGGGCATGTTGCTTAGATGCCTGTATCTCAGGCATCTAAGCAGATACATACCCCCAACATATACCGTTGGAAAGGTAATCGCCTCACCTTTCCAACGGTATATAGATTGTAAAAAAATAATACAAAATATTAAGTTAAAAAAAATAAAAATATAAAAAAAATGATTTGGGGGTCTCTAAAGGCAGATAAAAAAGATCAAAATTGCCTAGATTAAATTATTTAAACATAAAGTAGTTTAACTTAAAAAAAAAAAAAAAAAAAGTTTAAGTATTCTAGCTAAATGATCATTGTGGTAGCCAATGTTACCACAGCGATCATATAGCTATAAAAAGTCACATTCCCTTTTTAAAAATGGCCAATACTAATTTTTAATCCTATGATCCCTTTGATCATGGGGTTAAATTTAGCCAACGGTAGAGGGAGGCAATTTTTGAAATTCTGATGAATTGCAAATATTATTAAAATCAGCCATTTAGCCTGTGCGGTACGTGAGTAACCATATCATCCCTGGAGCGCCTTGCATTTTTACTGCAAAACTTATTTTTTCTCCCTTTACCATCATTTCTTTGGGATTGTAAGGGGAAATAATGATGTGTGCTACTGTGAGTAAATGTATGGAAAGAATGGCGTGTGCTTCTGTGAGTGAATGGAGATATGAAAGGCGTGTGAATGATCAGTAATTAGGGTAAAAGCCTTGACGTGGCATTACTGCTCACGTAGGAAGTTAAATTATGGCACAAAAAGTACACATTTGCAAAAACGACATCCCTTGGCGCATCAAATGAGGGTCTGCATGTGTTTCTAGTACAAACCTGTAGTGCGCAAGACACAAATGAACATGTCGCTATGGATAGAAAAAACATATTTTCAAGCCAAAGCGACATATTCCATCATTATTTGTGCACTCAACTTTTGTCCTAGAAATACATGTAGCCCCTCATTTGAAGCTCCAAGGGGTGTAGTTTCTTAAAATGGATGAATTGTCTGAATGAGGGAGAGCATGAGTTAATGTGTGGATGAATTGTCTGAATGAGGGAGAGCATGAGTTAATATGTGGATGAGTTGTCTAAATGAGGGAGAGCATGAGTTAATATGTGGATGAATTGTCTGAATGAGGGAGAGTATGAGTTAATGTGTTTGTGTGTATCATAGATGTATAATTGTGGAACGGCAAAGATGGCACTAGCAGGATGTTTGAGCCTTGGGGACCAAGATGGCACAGGCAGGGTGTGTATGGGACAAAGATGGCAAATCTTATGTGTGTTATCTGGGTGCTGGCCAGGTTCTGTGTGGGCAGTGTGGACGCCAGGGCTGGCTTTGGGGTGTGCAACCTGTGATCTATCCCTGTAATTTAGGGGGTTTTAAATATACCTTTAATGCCGTGTTTTTATGTGAATTCCAATTGATCTGTACCTGCAAAGCTTGGTTTGTGTGTTCTTCTGTAGATCCATATCTGCTATGCTATGTTTCCATACATTATTTATGTATACCTGCAAATACAGGGTTTGTATTAGACTTGTGCATTCGTCTTCGGGCGAACATGGAAACGAACACGAAGAGTGCGTTTTCGTGTTCGTTCCGAAGACACGCCGAAGAGAAGACGGCGGCGGTAAAACGTAGGCGAAGACGAAGACACACCCCACGAAGATCTTCGTGATTGTCTTCGTCTTCGTCTACCATTCCCCCCCTTCTATCTTACCTTGTCTTGTCTTTACGGCTTCGCGGCATCGCGGCAGTTCCCGGAAGTGGAAATCCGCAGGTTCGCCGTCACGGGTTACAGGGCAGTGCGAATGAGCCTATTGGTCGCCTACAGGGACCTCCTCTGGCATCAACCAATTGGTTGATGCCAGAGGAAGACCCTGCAGGTGACCAATAGGCTCACTCGCACGGTCTTTGTAACCCCTGACAGCGAACCTATGGATTTCCGCTCCCGTTAACCCCTTCGATGCTGCGTTATCTAACACAGCATCGAAGGGGTTAACGGGAGCGGAAATCCATAGGTTAAAGGGCCGTGCAAGCGACCAATAGGCTCACTTGCACGGCCCCTTAACCCTTTAAAAAAAAGTTAACCCCTAACTAATTGAACAATAAAAATATAAAAAAAATGATTTGGGGGTCTCTAAAGGCAGATAAAAAAGATCAAAATTGCCTAGATTAAATTATTTAAACATAAAGTAGTTTAGTATTCTAGCTAAATGATCACTGTGGTAGCCAATGTTACCACAGCGATCATATAGCTATAAAAAGCCTATTGGTTGATGCCAGAGGAGGTCCCTGTAGGCGACCAATAGGCTCATTCGCACTGCCCTGTAACCCGTGACGGCGAACCTGCGGATTTCCACTTCCGGGAACTGCCGCGATGCCGCGAAGCCGTGAAGACAAGACAAGGTAAGATAGAAGGGGGGGAATGGTAGACGAAGACGAAGACAATCACGAAGATCTTCGTGGGGTGTGTCTTCGTCTTCGCCTACGTTTTACCGCCGCCGTCTTCTCTTCGGCGTGTCTTCGGAACGAACACGAAAACGCACTCTTCGTGTTCGTTTCCATGTTCGCCCGAAGACGAATGCACAAGTCTAATACAAACCCTGTATTTGCAGGTATACATAAATAATGTATGGAAACATAGCATAGTCTCCCTGTTCGATCAGTTAATAAATGATAGAACAGGGAGACCAGCGGGATCTGCCGAACAATTACGGCACCAGGAGTATAACAGTCTGTACGAGCGACCCTATTGGTCGCCAGCAGGGGGCTCGTCTGCCATCAACCAATGGCAGACGAGCCCCCTGCTGACGACCAATAGAGTTGCTCATACGGACATTTAAACTCCTGACGCCAGAGCGGCTTTAACCCCGTTTTAACCCCTTAACCTGGGGAAAACGAAGAAAACCCGAGCACGAAGAATGTCCGCGAATATTCGCCCGAAGAGAAGACAGGACCAGGCGAATATTCGCGGAATACGAAGTTTTTTTTTTGCCTTAGACGAGCACGAAGAGCCCCCTGGTGCCCAAGTCTAGTTTGTATGTCTTGTTCAGTTGATTAATACCTGCAATGCTGTTTCCATGTATTGATTTGATCTATACCTGCAATGCTACATTTCATATATTATTATTGTATACCTGCAAATACAGGATTTGTATTCTGTTTATTTGATATATACCTTCAGTGCTGAGATCACAAGTGAATTTCAATTGATCTATACATGCAAAGCTGGGTTTGTGTGTTAATTTGTTGATCTATACCTGCTATCGGCAGCAGGGTCTAATATTTATATATACCGTATTGGTCCGAATATAGGCCGCACTTTTTTCCCCCACTTTAAGTCTTTAAAGTGGGGGTGCGGCCTATATTCGGGGTCTAGCGCCCGACAGGCAGGCAGCGGGGTCAGGATACAGATCCCCCGCAGCGGTGCAGGGGACCTGCATCCTACTGTCTGATACGCTCAGACAGCCTCCCCTGCCAGCACTTCCCACGGGGGGAGTGCCGGCACGGGAGGTTGTCTAAGCGCATCGCGTGGACGTTCACTGGCAGCGGCGATGCACCGCTGCCGGTGAACGTCCGCATGATGCATTTTACACCCCCCCCCGACTTACCAGAGCAGACTCCTGGGTGTCTTGCAGGGCCGGCGGAAGACATCTACGCAATACGCGTATACAACTTCCGGTGCCGGCACTTCCACTGAGTGCTGGCACCGGGAGTTGTATACACGATGTGCATAGATGTCCCCCTCCGGCCCCGCAAGACACCCGGGAGTCTGCTCTGGTAAATCGGGGGGGGGGGGGCAGAGTGGCAGCATATCTCGGGGGGGGGACAGAGTGGCAGCATAGGTTGGGGGGAGGACAGAGTGGCAGCATATCTCGGGGGGGGAGGGACAGAGTGGCAGCATATCTTGGGGGACGACGACAGAGTGGCAGCATATCTCGGGGGGGAGAGGACAGAGTGGCAGCATCTTTTTTTGGTGCTTTTTTAAAGAAAAAAACTTTTTCTTTAAAAAAGCACCAAACTTTTAGGGTGCGGCCTATATACGGGGGCGGCCTATATCCGAGCCAATACGGTATATTTATATATATATATCGGCAGCAGGGACTAATATTAGGCCCTAAAATCAATTAGTGGAAAAGTTAAGGTATTGTGTTGTTTAAAGGATTTCAAGCATTAGTCGTACTAAATTGTGGCTTCAGGCTTCCCATGTTGAATGATCAAGTATTGTATTGTCCAATAACAAAAGTATCATTCCATAGCACATTACTTTTGGCAATATATATATATCTATATGTGTGTGTGCGTGTGTGCGTGTTTTTTCAGTGGTATGATTTAATGGTGGAAATTATTAATGCCCCCTCAGTTTGACTGTGGTATCTTGTGTGCCCCCCCTATATATTGTTTCTAGAGTCACCACTGCTGGTAGTTGGTGGGATTAAACTCCCAATCCTATTTTGTTTTGTGTAGAAATATTATCTGTGATGTCCTCAGTAAAGAGAGTTCTTTTTTTTACTAAATCTTGGTGCTTGGTTACAGAGGATTAACCCTTGAGTAACTGAGCATTCATGGCAAATAGGATTTCTACTGCGCCGCTACTCAGTTTGAGTACAGGTCTCTGTCACACACCCATAATGAAAGTAATGACTTGCTATTGCACCCATAGTGCACCCAATTTGCACTCACATAAATTTCTACTGCACTCATAATGACACAAAATGGCTTGTCATTGCTCCAATTTTACATGCACATATTTCCACAGTAGCCATAATAAAAAAAAAAACCATAAATTGCCATTGCATCCACTTTGTCCTCACTTTGCACCCGTAGAAATTTCCAATGTACCTATAATAAAAAAAAATGTTTGGCTATTGCACCCACTTTGCACCCAAATAAATTCTCACTGAACAAATAATAAAAAAAAGATTCGCCATCGCACCCATTTTGCACCCACACAAATTTCCACTGCACGCATAATGAAAATAAATATCTGCCATTGCACTCACTTTTCACCCAGTTTGCATCCCCTTTGTACCCCCTTTGCACCTACATAAATTTCCACTGCACCCATAATGAAAAGAAATGCACCTGCACCCTTGTTGCTTCTAAAGGACTTGTTTTATTCATTTGATATTATAAATATGGGCAGGAATATTTTACTGTTAAACACGTTATACAAACACACATATTCTCTGGCTCCTGCTGCTGCTGCTGCTTTATGCTAATTTGTTCAGCGTTACTTTGTTACATGTGAATAGCTGAGCAGATGAGTTTTACAGCAGCTCGGAGGTTATGACAGTTTAAACGATTTAAAGAAAACCTCCCAAGCCCAACTGCAGTTGTCCTTAAATTTAACTGCTCCTGCATGTTTATTACAAACGGTAATTCCGAAAACGAAAATGTACGACGAATTACATTGAATAAGAAGGAACCCCCCCAACGCAAACACGAACTTTCTCCCAGCGCACAAGTCTAGTAATCATTTTTCTATGCGATGCTTGTGTGAATTCCCTAACTGTCACAGCCTCTACCTGGGAGACAGTTCCACTCATCCACTTGATAAATATCATTTAATAACAGAATATATTTTTTAAAAATATCATTTTATTGTTTTTCTTGCTAGACCTTTATGTTACTTTATAGTGTAAAATATGCATCCATTAGAAGAGAAGCTGCAGGTATATTTCTGATGGTAGCTCTTCCTCCCAAACATTGTGAAAATAAAGTATCCTCACTAACCACCACCTATATGTACATACATAAGCATTAGCTGTTTTTTTTATTTTTTGCAGCCTTGATATTAACAAATCTGTCACTTTACCTCCCCTGTACATATTACATCAAAATATAAATGTTACACAGAACCTTTACTTCTGTTGTGTTATAGCTTCACCTTCTGTGATGTCACTTATCTGCTTAAATACAGGCACCTGGCCACAATTCCATATCTTGCGAGTGAATAGAGACTGGTCAAGTATTTCTATTTGCAATCTGTGAAAATGGGGATTTTATTCTTCATTTATGCTCTTATTTTACTCTGTTGCCTCATGCAATGCTTTATTAAACCTAAAAATAAAGTAATGAAAAAAAAATATAAAAAATGGCTCTATGAACAACAAAACAAGGGAAAACCCACCCAGACTCCTTCAGCCAGGTAAGAGACGAGGTGACAGGCTTGACATATTTAGAGGAGAGAACATTAAATCCTGGAATGTAAAGCTTTTGGAATAACCATTGGAATACTGAGGGTGATTTACCTGCCGTTACAGTATGATAGCATATCATTAGCACTGGGAAGGGAATTAGAATATGAGTAATGTGTTGATATAACGTTATATAACGGCTGTACATAAAGGACAATTACAGAAAACACAAGAATATACAAATATATATATATATATATATATATATATATATATATATATATATATATATATATATATATATATATACTGTATATACTTTGGGCCTTATTAGAATTGCCATATAAAATGTGTGATTTTTATTTTACATAATATTGAAAAATATTATTTTCCAACCATATGCCCAGTTGCCCCCCGTGTCATTTGTGGGTTAAATCTTGTATGCTGTGTATGTGCAATGCATGGGTTCTCTCTCTAATGTCAAATTACCCTAATTTATAGTACAGATTTTAAAGAAGATGTTTTTGAAATAGTTAAATAGCACAACACATTTACTTGAATTTTACAATTGTTTATTTTCATACTTATATTTTATGGAACCCACCTCATGGACGTACCCATAAAGGTATATCTCTCTAAAACCAGGTGTGGAGCATAAAATATTTAACCTGATCTACACATTTGATGTCAGGGCTCTGGCATCATATGCTCACTAATATCATTGGGGTATTATTGTGGTACTCTTATTGACGTTTTTCATTAAGATGGAGCGATTTTACACTCATGCTCTCAGGTAAAAAATAACCTAGAACACAGTTGTGATAGATCAAGTGAATTGGGTATCTAACTGTTAGAATTTCAAATCTTTCTCTATTACTTGCAGATGCCATTGCTACTTGCCCTTAAAGCCGCAATTACCACCTCGGCGGCAGAGAAAGGGACTAAGATGCTCACCCCAATAAAGGAGTCTCAGACTGTTTCAAAGTAGGTGCTTATATGAAACATATCTTTTTGATTTTTTCTTTCTTGCATGAGATTATTAAGTGTTTGGATTGAGATTATTATGATCCAGTAATTGTACATTTAACTGACCACTCTATAAATATATAAAACAGCTTTTCTTATATCTACAAAACAATTTTAAAAGGCACCCTATACGCAGCAAATGTCATAGAGTCTTGTGTGATTGGCCCTTTACTTATTCATTATTATTATTAATTAAAATAGTAGTATCACTTTGTAACTTGACTTAAATTGAATTATTTCATAGTATCACAGCCTGATATCAACTCTGCTTTCACATACTGGGCCTTTCAGACACCCGTTACAGCGATTACAAATTACAAAATCCAAAACATTAAGATGTCATTAAAACCTGTTATTAAAACATATTGTACATACACAAATTCTTACACTTAATATTTACTAACCACTAAGCATTTTTGACAGATTACCAGATCTTGCCGTGGAACAGACAGAATCATTGGCTTCCTAAGAACTTCCCACAGAAGAAGCTGTCGAACAGATTTGTCTTATGTCATCATTGCCTGTGGGAGATGAATGCAGAAGTGGCCCAGTTAGAAGAGACAAACGTGGAGCACAGCACAAAACCTAAATTGTACCCCCTACCATGCAATAGTTCTGTAGTTTATAAGAATATGTGATAACCTAGTCATTGATAATAAAATCATAAAAATATTAAACGTTTTGAGACTGCGTGTTGTCTATTGGAAATTGACGTGTGTTCCATGTACAGTTGTGTAAAATAGAAAGTTTACACTCTTTGAATTGTATTGTTTTACATATCAGGACATAACAATGATCATCTGTTCTTTAGCAGGTATAAAAATGAGGTAAATGCAACCTCAGATGAACAACAAAGAAGGCTTTGCGATCTGATGGAGAACCCATCAGGTTGGGGACTAAAAGGAAACATTTGGGACATGAGGATTTCAGTTTTTCAACTTGGAATTTTGACACCTGATCATCCTGCCCCTAAACTCTTTCTATGTCAGGATTTTTGTGAAAGTACAGTGCTCATAAAAATGAACTTTACCTCCTCTTATTTATAATCTTAAATGAAATATTTTTGTTAGTTCTTTTACTAATCAGTTGTCGTCAAGGGGTTAAATGAAACGCCAGTATACTGTTATTCAGTCTAAATGTTCCCTTTAAAACACTGCACCTGTAAGCAAAGTTCATGCCACCATTTTCCTTGGACACCATGCCCAAATAGTAGGCAGTCCCGTTTAAAACTGGACACCTAATAGAAAAACGCATTGAATGTGTGAACCGTGGTTCTTTGTCATTAATAAAATAAAAATATATTATAAAGAATGAAGTAAAATGCGAACATGAGTTTAAGACTCCTTTAATGCTATCTTAACAAACTATCTACAATGAACTATGTTCAGTCCGCAACATTCAGTGACGATCTCAAATGGAATGTGCAAAGTAAAGTCACTGAGTAGGGAGTTCAGGTTCCTCAGCATCAAAATATTGACCCTATTCTTCGTCATCCGCAAAATTTTCTTCAAAATCCCTGGTCCTGGCAGCCTCATAGCTGGTCAAAGGAACATGAAAGTCATAAAATGCTGCATTATTGATATTTCTGCCTACAGAAATGCCTTTTACCCCCTATATGCCACCCTGTCTCCAAAAATGCCAAAGTGGCATCTAGGGGGTTACGAGGCATATCATGGGACAGAGTGGCATATAAGGGGGTATAAGGCATTTCTGGAGGCAGAGTGGCATATATGGGGTTAACGGGCATTTTTGGAGGCGGAGTGCCATACAGGGGGTTAAATGACATATCATGGTGCACTCTGTCTCAAGAAAAGCCTTATGGCACCCATAGAATGCCCCCTACCCACTTACCAGTGCTTCTGACTCCCTGGTGTCTGGTGGGGGCAGCGGATGTTCCACCGGAACTTCTATGAGCACCGGAAGGTCATGTGATGCCGGTGCTGCGTCATAGGAGCTACGGCGGAAGTAAAAGCAGTAACGGCGATTGTCTGCGTTCATCGACCAGACGTCCGTCGGCTGGCAGAGAGGATAATTCCCTGCAGCGCTGTGAGGAATTCTCCTCTCTGGCAGCCGGGAAAGGTATGCGCGATGCGCATAGACAACCTCCACTGCTGCCGGCACTTTCTCCGGTGTCTTCACCTCCTGTGTCTCCTTCACATCCCATGCCTCCTGGACCTGACTATTCCAAACAGGTAGAACCGATGCAGCTGGTGTTCACCTGCCTTTCAGTGGAGGAGACAGACTAACGGAGGAAGAAGGGCCTCTGCCTATACTGTTGTAAGCCGGGTTATTTGCTTAGGTTGCGCCTGTCGTTGCCGGGAAAGGCTGTCTACATGACTTCCGTTAGGTCCGGGGGTATGGGAGTGTACTTTAAGGACCTGTGGTGTGCCAAACGGTGGACAATGGAACGGCTAGGATCTGACATCTTCAAGAATTTGGCTTTACTCAAGCTTTTTCCTATTGCTGTGGCCATCGAGTTGTGGGGTGCAGAGAAGAGGGACCAGCCAGTGAAAGTAAGCTCACTTTTACCTTTTTCATCCCTCTCTCCCTGATATATATATATATATATATATATATATATATATATATATATATATATATATATATATATACACATACATACATACATACATACATATATATTGTAGGGGACAGCTCACGCACGGGGTGGCAATGACAGTTTCACACAGGTTTCAAACGTAAAAGCGTGTTTATTTAGATGTTGTAGTCACAGAGCACCTTGTAAACAAAACAAACTATAAGCCTGTCCGGCTCTAACTAAACAGTAGGATACCTCTCTAGCAGCCTAAGGTCTGGCGCAAAGCAAAGTAACAAGTTTTGCATGGGGTAAAGCTTCATACCTGGTGGGCTGCAGCGCTGGCTGTAGCTGCTCCTTCATTCAGTTTCTCCTTCCCCTTCAAACCTAACAGCCCTCTCTTTTAAGGCTTCCTCCCCAGTAATGAGCTTAGGAAGCCGCACCTGAGGGCTCCTGAGTTAGCTACTGTGCCTGGCTGAGGAAACCAGGTGAGATATATATCCCATCAACCACTCTCCCATACACTTTACCACATATCCCCCCCCTCGACTCCAGACCAGAGGTGTGGACAGAGTCAGCAACCAAACAGTACACCCTGGACAATGCATCCGCATTCCAATGTAATTTCCCCGGTCTATGCTCCACTGTAAATCTAAAATTTTGCAAGGAGAGAAACCATCTGGTCACTCTTGCATTTCTCTCCTTATTCTGTTTCATCCATGCCAGAGGAGCATGGTCAGTCACCAACACGAATTCCCGGCCCAGCAGATAATATCTCAGGGACTCCAACGCCCACTTGATGGCGAGACACTCCCTTTCCACTATGGCATAATTTTCCTCTGCTAGGGTCAGTTTCCTACTCAGGTACAGCACTGGGTGTTCTTCCCCATTAACCACTTGCGACAAAACTGCTCCCAAACCTGTAGCAGACGCGTCTGTCTGAACCAGAAATGGTTTCCTAAAATCTGGGGAAACGAGCACTGGCTGGTCACACAGGGCAGACTTCAGACTCTGAAAAGCCCTTTCTGCCTCGGGGTTCCACTTTACCATCACTGACTTACCACCCTTTGTTAGGTCTGTCAATGGTGTGGCCATGGAGGCAAAATTGGGCACGAACCGACAGTAGTACCCGGTTATGCCAAGGAAAGCCCTCACTTGTTTCTTTGTTACTGGCCTAGGCCAGTTCTGTATCGCCTCAATCTTATTGATCTGGGGTTTAACCAGCCCCCTACCAATGATATAACCCAGGTATCTTGCTTCCTCCAGACCCACTGCATATTTTTCAGGGTTTATGGTTAGGCCTGCATCACTAATGGAGTCTAACACGCCCTGTACCTTACCGAGGTGACTTTTCCAGTCAGATGAAAAAATTACCACATCGTCCAGGTAAGCAGCGGCATAATCACGATATGGTCTCAAAATCAGATCCATCAGCCTCTGAAAGGTAGCAGGGGCCCCATGTAACCCAAATGGCATCACAACATACTGGAACAGGCCCTCTGGAGTGGAAAAGGCAGTCTTCTCTTTAGCCTCCTCAGTTAACGGTATCTGCCAATAGCCCTTTGTAAGGTCAAGTGTTGTAATGTACCTTGCCTTCCCAAGCCTCTCAACCAGTTCATCCACTCGGGGCATGGGGTACGCATCAAACTTTGAGACCTCATTTAATCTCCTGAAGTCATTACAGAACCTCCACGTCCCGTTGGGCTTTGGGATTAGCACTATGGGGCTTGACCATTCACTAGTAGAGTCCTCAATAACACCTAATTCAAGCATGCGCCTGACCTCCATGGATACCGCCTCTCTACGTGCTTCTGGTATCCTGTATGGCTTCAGGTTCACTTTACCGTGAGGCTCAGTTTTAATATGGTGTTTTATGAGGTAGGTACGGCCAGGTAGGTCCGAAAACTTGCGTCTGTTTTCCTGCAGGAACTCCCTCACCTCCTGCTTCTGGGGCACTGACAGTGCCTCTCCTATTGTTACTGGGGGAACTGGTTGCCCCACTTCTTTGACCCCTGCCTGGGTCGCCCCCAAAGACTCCCGCTCTTTCCACGGCTTGATCAGGTTTACGTGGTAAACCTGGAAGGGCTTTCTCCTGCCCGGTTGATGGACCTTGTAGTTCACCTCACTCATCTTCTCTACAACCTCATAGGGACCCTGCCACTTGGCTAAAAACTTACTTTCGACGGTGGGCACTAAAACCAGGACCCTGTCCCCAGGATTAAAGGCCCTCAACCTGTCAGATCTGTTATAAATTCTGCTCTGGGCCTCCTGCGCTCTTTGCAGATGCGTTTTAAATATAGGCATCACCGTCGCTATTCGCTCCTGCATCTGAGCCACATGTTCAATAACACTCTTATATGGGGTGGCCTCGGTCTCCCAAGTTTCTTTGGCAATATCTAACAAACCCCGTGGATGTCGGACATAGACTAACTCAAAGGGGGAAAACCCTGTAGACACTTGGGGCACCTCCCGGATAGAGAACATGAGGTAGGGTAATAGACAGTCCCAATCCCGACCATCCCTTTCTACCACCTTTTTTAGCATATGCTTTAGGGTTTTGTTAAACCTCTCCACTAACCCGTCTGTTTGAGGGTGGTACTCTGAGGTACGGAGGTGAGTGATTTTAAACAACTTACACAGGTCTTTCATGACCCGTGACATAAAGGGCGTACCCTGGTCAGTAAGAATTTCTTTAGGGATCCCCGTGCGAGAGAACATGTAAAACAACTCCCTAGCAATATTTTTGGAGGCCATGTTTCTTAAGGGTACCGCCTCTGGGTACCGGGTAGCATAATCCAAGACAACCAAAATGTATTGGTGTCCCCTAGCAGATTTGACAATGGGCCCTACCAAATCCATGGCAACTCTCTCAAATGGTACTTCAATGATGGGAAGTGGCACCAAGGGGCTACGGAAGTGTGGTGTTGGGGCACTCTTCTGGCATGTGGGGCATGACTCACAATACCTTTTTACTTCTTCATATACCCCAGGCCAATACAACCTTTGGAGGACCATCTCTTGTGTTTTATTAGTCCCCAAGTGCCCCCCAAACACATGGTTATGGGCTATGTCCAGCACCAGGTGTCGGTATGGTTTTGGCACCAGAAGCTGTTCCACAATTTCCTTGTTAACTTTGGTGACCCGGTACACTAGATCCCCATTCATGGCAAAATGCGGAAATTTCTGGTCAGCTTCGGGTTCCTGTGGTACCCCATTTACTACCGTGACATTTGCCCGTGCAGTTCCCAGAGTGGGGTCTCTCACTTGCTCGGTCCCGAAGTTACCCTGAGACATTTCTAAATCTAAGACCTGTTGGCCGGGTAGGGAAGTTTCTTCTTCTTCCTCCCCAGCTAACACCTGCAAGGGGAAAGAATCTTCACTATACATTTCAGGTGGGCCTACATCCTTTTCATCATGCCCCTTACTGGTATCATTGTTCCCAATGGCCGTCTCACCTGACCCATTATTTACAGGGAGGGGTACAGACTCTGCCAGAGTTTGTTCCCCAGCTGCAGAAACATTCCCCCTTCTCCACAACTCCCAGAACAAGGGGAAATCGCGGCCTAATATAACCGCATGCAAGTCTTTTTACAACTCCGACTTCGTAGTTCACAGTTCCAGATGGGGTCACCAACTTAATGGGGGCCACAGGGTAAGCTACAATATCCCCGTGGATGCATAGCACTCTTATGTGCTTGTTCGGCACGTAGTCCATAGTCACAAGGCCGGCCCGAACCAAAGTCACCAGGCTACCCGAGTCCAAAAGTGCCTTCACGGAGCAGTCACTTATCTTCACCATACAAAAATGCGGCTCAGTCTCTGATTCTGGAATGGCTGCACAAACAGGTTCTGCAAACAGGGACTGACGCCGACTAGCGTCACACACCGTGGGCTCTGAGTTAAGAGGGCAATAGGCGGCTACGTGTCCCCACTCATGGCACCTCCAGCACTGGGGGGTCCCTGGCCTCCTTAGTAGGGAGCCCTTTCTAGGATTGTGGGGTCCCAGGGGTTCAGGATCAGTCTTTTGCCCTTGCCCAAACTCTAGAGCCCTGCTCTCTCTCATATTTTTCCACACACCTCCAGCTGGAACTCTCTTACCCAAAGATGTCGCGGGTCTGACAGTCTTGGAAGGTGTTGGTGCCGCAGGGACCTCACGGAGGAAGTCCTCGGTTGCTATGAACCTTTCCACCATGTTGACAAGCTGCTCAGCAGTTCTGGGGTCTCCATGCCCAACCCACCGTTGTAGCTCCGCCGGGAGGGCGCGGAGGTAGTGGTCCACTACCACCTTTTCCACAATCTGGGCTGGTGTAGTGGATTCTGGTTCCAGCCACTTGCGTACAAGATGATCATACATCTGGGACCTGGCAGGCTTGTCCATGGTGTATTTCCAACAGTGGACTCTCTTGGCCCGAACAGCGGGCGTAACACCCAGGCGAGCAAGGATCTCCATTTTTAGTTTTGTAAAGTCCCGGACATCCTGCTCCCCGAAGTCATAGTAGGCCTTTTGCGGTTCACCAGTCAGGAAGGGTGCAATCACTTCTGCCTACTCTGCAACTGGCAGTCTCTCTCAAATACGGTGAGGTAGTGTAATGGTATGATGAGGCAGGACCCCAAATGGCGGAGGTAGCCAGGCCAAACAGGAACCAGAAAGTCAGAGAACCAACCGGGTCAGACAGGTAATCAGGATAAGCCAAATCAGAATCCAGAGACGAGGACAACAAGCCGAATCAATACCAGACGAGCAGGAATCAGGAGCCGAATCAGGAGACAGGAACGAGGTCAACAAGCCAAGTCAAACCGGAGCAGTAGTCACAATCAATGCACAAGCAAATAGCAAAATACACCAACCAAGGGTGAACCAGAAGAGGAAGTCCAGGTTTAAATAGGGACAGGTGGAGGTGTGTCTTGCATTAAGGAGGTCACCCGAGGTTATAAAGACACGTTACGTATGTGCTACCTGTTTGCCGCGTGGTCGGCCACGCGGTGAAGACGCCGACCGGGTAGCGGTGGTACTAGCTGCCCAGGAAGCCGGTCGAGGAGGCAGCGTCGCGGGACCGGAGAGGCAGGTAAGTCCTTACAGTACCCCCCCCTCGAGAACCGCCCGAAGGGCGACCAGGACCCCTGCCAGGCCTCCCGGGGTATTTGGAATGGAAGAGGCGGACCAGCCGAGGCGCGCGGACTTCAGAGGCGGGCACCCAAGATCTTTCTTCAGGTCCATAACCCTTCCAGTGAACCAGATATTGCAGAGCACCCCGGAAGATGCGGGAATCGAGGATGGAACGGATCTCGTAGTTCTCCGAGGAGGTGACCGAAACGGGACCAGGGCTGGCCAGAGGACGAGTAAAACGGGAGAACAACACTGGCTTCAGGAGGGAGACATGAAACGTGCGGGGAATACGAAGGTTACGTGGCAGGTTCAGTTCATATGTGACAGGGTTAATACGGTGTAGGATTGTGTATGGTCCAATAAAGCACGGTGCTAGTTTTTGCGAAGGACAGCGAAGGCGTATGTGACGGGTAGAGAGCCACACCTTGTCTCCAGGCATATAGGAAGGGGCAGGTAACCTTTTACGGTCATAATACTTCTTTTGTGTCTGAGAAGCAGCTATGGACGCAGAGCGGACAGAGGACCAAACAGAAGACAGGTGTTTTAGGTGTGCGTCCAAAGCAGGTACCCCTACCTCTGGGGTGTCTGTAGGCAAAACAACCGGGTGGAAACTGTAGACACAATAAAAGGGAGTGTGTTGGGTGGAGCCTTGCACGGAGTTATTGAGGGTGAACTCCGCAAGTGGGAGGAGGTCAGCCCAGTCGTTCTGGTTGTCGTTAACAAAAGCTCGTAGATATTGTTCAAGGCGCTGATTAGAACGTTCCGCTGCCCCGTTGGTTTGGGGGTGATAAGCCGTGGAAAAGGACAGGGTGATACCTATGGCTTTACAGAAGGACCTCCAGAACCGGGAGATGAACTGGACTCCACGGTCAGATACGATATCCTGGGGAATTCCGTGGAGTCTAACAACTTCTCTCATGAAGATGTCCGCGAGTTCTCTGGCCGAGGGAAGTTTAACTAGTGGAACAAAATGAACCATCCTGGAAAAGCGGTCCACGATGGTGAGTATGGTGGTGTAGCGGCGGGAAGAGGAAGTCCAGGTTTAAATAGGGACAGGTGGAGGTGTGTCTTGCATTAAGGAGGTCACCCGAGGTTATAAAAACACGTTACGTATGTAACGTGTAATTTTACTTTTTGGCCACACGGTGGCGATGTGCTACCTGTTTGTGAAGACGCGGTGGCGTTGGTACTAGCTGCCCGGGAAGCCGGTCGAGGAGGCAGCGTCGCGGGACCGGAGAGGCAGGTAAGTCCTTACAGGTAGGCCTCAACGTCGTCGTCGGGTGTCATTTTTTGTAAGCCACGCTGAACGGCCCTCCTCACGTTAACAGTCTCAAGGGGGCTTGCCTCCACTTGTTGGGGCTGAGCCACAACAGACTCTCTGAGAGCAGCAATCTGCTCCATTAACAGGCGATTCGTTTCCTGTTGTTGGGCCATAGTCTGCTGTTGCGCATGTTGCTGGGCGTGAAAAGCCTCTGCATGAAACTTCCGTTGCTGTTCCAAGGCCTGCTCATGTCTCAGGTTAGCCTGTATCAGCTGCTTTATCACTTCCTCCACTGTGCCGGATGGGCTTTACAGTGCTGCAGCCTTCACTCAGGACATATGCTTCCGGCCCTTTAAATGTCCACAAAATTCAGATGCTGTGTTTTGTCCTGCCGTTGCTCCTAGAACAACTGTGCCCGCATTCTCCACCAATTGTAGGGGACAGGTCACGCATGGGGCGGCAATGACAGTTTCACACAGGTTTCAAACGTAAAAGCGTGTTTATTTAGATGTTGTAGTCACAGAGCACCTTGTAAACAAAACAAACTATAAGCCTGTCCGGCTCTAACTAAACAGCAGGATACCTCTCTAGCAGCCTAAGGTCTGGCGCAAAGCAAAGTAACAAGTTTTGCATGGGGTAAAGCTTCATACCTGGTGGGCTGCAGCGCTGGCTGTAGCTGCTCCTTCATTTAGTTTCTCCTTCCCCTTCAAACCTAACAGCCCTCTCTTTTAAGGCTTCCTCCCCAGTAATGAGCTTAGGAAGCCGCACCTGAGGGCTCCTGGCTGAGGAAACCAGGTGAGATATATATCTCATCAACCACTCTCCCATACACTTTACCACAATATATATATAGTAAAAGATGACACAAGGCAGGATGGGTCCATGCTTTCATGATGTTTACTCCAAAGTCTAACCCTGCCATCTGAATGTTGCAGCTGGAATCATAGTTACATTGTTACATAGGCTGAAAAAAGACATGCGTCCATCATGTTCAGCCTTTCCCGCATACCGTATTTCCTCGATTATAAGATGACCCTGATTATAAGACGACCCCCCAAAATCTGAATATTCATTTAGGAAAAAAAGAAAAAATCCTGAATATAAGACAACCCTATAGGAAAAAAGTTTTACTATTAAATATGAATTCATGTAAACTATTTTTTCATATTTATTAACCCCTTGATGACAATTGCCGGTCCGGGCAATTGCCGGTCATGTAAACTATTTTTTCATATTTATTAACCCCTTGATGACAATTGCCGGTCCGGGCACGATCGCCTCCTAAACTTAAATGGAGGCATCCAGCGACACCAAACACTTACCTCGGGATGGACTGTGACCGCTCCGGGAAAAAAAAACAATAAAGTAGAAAAAAGTTCGCTAGATGGTCGCCAGACCCTCTAGAGAACTCTGGCTCCACTTGCAGGTTGAATACAGGTACTGCATTCAACCATGCAAGTCAATGGAGCCCAGCTTTCTAATCACAGTGTGATTAGTAAAAATAAATAAAAAAAATAAAATAAAATTAATAATAATTAGAAAAAAATTGTAAAATGTAAAAATAATTTCCCACTGATGTCACTATCAGGGAAACCTTCAAGTTGAAAAAAAAAATGTTAATTTTTTTTTTTAAAAAAAAGGCAAAAAAAATAAAATATATATATAAAAAATATATTTTTGTGAGCAAGTCCTAAAATTAGCATATTAGCTTAAAACAATTCTCACATGGAAAGAGTTCAAATACTGGCATATTAAATGCCCATGGGGTGTCTACTTTTAAAAAATTTATGATTTGATGGGGTAAATTGAATTGGCCGGGTTCAACAATGTCCCAATTAACACGGGGGGAAGGATGGCCACACATCTAATTTCCAATTAGAAAAATGCACACGTACCAAATGTGGCCTTTTAGTTCCCCCAAAAAATGACAAACCCATGCATGTGGGGTATCACTGTACTCAGGAGATGTTGCTGAACACATATTGGGGTGTCGTGTGACAGCCGCATATACCAGGAGCTGTAAATTCATACATGACATAGGTGTGTGGGGGAAAAATACACACAAAAGAATACTACTGCAGACTTTGAAAAAATTCTGGTGGTAAAATGTGTGCATGCAAAGAGTTAAAATACCAGAATTTAAAATACCCTGGGGTGTCTAGTTTTCAAAAATATATGGTTTTGTTGGGCACACTGAAATGGCCCGGCTCAAAGATGTACCAAATAGGGCATGGGCAGTGGATCCCCAAATGCCAAAGTTCAACATTGAAAAATGCGCATGCCCCAAATGTGGCCCTTTTGCCCCCAAACAACCAGGAGAAATCATTCATGTGAGGTATCACTGTACTCAGAAGTTGTTGCTGAAAACATATTGGGGTGTTTTGTGATAGTGACATATATGAGAACCTTTTAATTCATACCTGAAGTAAAATGTGCGTGACAAAACAAATGCAAAAAAATGACTACCACAAAGTTTGACAAAGACTGGTGGTAGATATGGTGCATGGAAAGAGTTAAAATACTAGCATTTGAAATACCCTGGGGTGTCTAGTTTTCAAAAATATATGGCTTTATTGAGCACACTGAAATGGCCCGGCTCAAAGATGTACCAAATAGGGCATGGGCAGTGGATCCCCAAATGCCAAAGTTCAACATTGAAAAATGCGCATGCCCAAAATGTGGCCCTTTTGCCCCCAAACAACCAGGAGAAATCATTCATGTGAGGTATCACTGTACTCAGAAGTTGTTGCTGAAAACATATTGGGGTGTTTTGTGATAGTGACATATATGAGAACCTTTTAATTCATACCTGAAGTAAAATGTGCGTGACAAAACAAATGCAAAAAAATGACTACCACAAAGTTTGACAAAGACTGGTGGTAGATATGGTGCATGGAAAGAGTTAAAATACTAGCATTTGAAATACCCTGGGGTGTCTAGTTTTCAAAAATATATGGCTTTATTGAGCACACTGAAATGGCCCGGCTCAAAGATGTACCAAATAGGGCATGGGCAGTGGATCCCCAAATGCCAAAGTTCAACATTGAAAAATGCGCATGCCCAAAATGTGGCCCTTTTGCCCCCAAACAACCAGGAGAAATCATTCATGTGAGGTATCACTGTACTCAGAAGTTGTTGCTGAAAACATATTGGGGTGTTTTGTGATAGTGACATATATGAGAACCTTTTAATTCATACCTGAAGTAAAATGTGCGTGACAAAACAAATGCAAAAAAATGACTACCACAAAGTTTGACAAAGACTGGTGGTAGATATGGTGCATGGAAAGAGTTAAAATACTAGCATTTGAAATACCCTGGGGTGTCTAGTTTTCAAAAATATATGGCTTTATTGAGCACACTGAAATGGCCCGGCTCAAAGATGTACCAAATAGGGCATGGGCAGTGGATCCCCAAATGCCAAAGTTCAACATTGAAAAATGCGCATGCCCCAAATGTGGCCCTTTTGCCCCCAAACAGCCAGGCAAAATCATTCATGTGAGGTATTGCTGTACTCAGGAGATGTTGCTGAACACATATTGGGGTGTTTTATGATAGTGACATATACCAGAACCTGTTTATTCATACCTGAAGTAAAATGTGTGTGAAAAAACAAATGCAAAAAAATTACTACTATAAAGTTTGCAAAAGGCTGATGGTAGAATTAGTGCTTGGAAAGGGTTAAAATACTAGCATTTGGAATACCCTTGGCTGTCTAGTTTTCAAAAATATATGACTTGATGCGGTAAATTGCATTGGCTGGCTTCAAATATACCCGAAATGGCACATGGGGGGAAGAATTATCAGATTTGGAAAAAATGGCTTTGAAATAGCAAAACGCTACCTGTACATATTGCCCCATAATGTGTAGAAAAAAGCAAAAAAAAAAACATAAAAACATTAGGTATTTCTAAACTCAGGACAAATAGAATCTATTTAGCAGGTTTTTTCATTACCTTTTACAGATGAGTAAAAGATTTTTCAACTAAAAGTTAGAAACAGTCATTTTTTTCTAAATTTTTCACCATATTTTATACTTTTTTTTAATAGTAAATAATATGATACAATCAAAACAATGTCATCTAAAGAAAGCCCTTCTTGTCCTGAAAAAAAACAATATCTAATGTGTGTGGGTTCAGTAAACGGGAAAGAAGAAAATTACAGCTAAACACGGGTAGCGCAGAAATGTTAAAACGGCCATTGTCACGAAGGGTACAAAAAGTAAAATCAGCCTTTGTCACGAAGGGGTTAAAAGCTATGATTGAGAAAAATATTGTTATTGTTTTTATTTGCCATCCTGCCCCCCAGTTATGCACATCTGCCCCCAGGCTTGCCACTCTACCTCCCTGCTTTTACCCCCCATATATGCCACTCTGCCTCCCTGATATGCCTTTTACCCCCTATATGCCACTCTGCCTCCAGAAATGCCTTTTACTCCCTATATGCCACCCTGCCTCCAAAAATGCCAGAGTGGCATCTAGGGGGTTACGAGGCATATAATGGGACAGAGTGGCATATAAGGGGGTATAAGGCATTTCTGGAGGCAGAGTGGCATATATAGGGTTAATGGGGATTTTTGGAGGCGGGGTGCCATACAGGGGGTTAAATGGCACTTCTCATGGTGCACTCTGCCTCAAGAAAAGCCTTATGGCACTCATAGAACCCCCCCCCCACTTACCAGTGCGATTGTCTGAGTTCATCAACCAGGTGTTCGCCGGCTGGCAGAGAGGAGAATTCCCTGCAGCGCTGTGGGGAATTCTCCTCTCTGGCAGCCGGGAAAGGTATGCGCGATGCGCATAGACAACCTCCACTGCTGCCGGCACTTTCGCCGGTGCGCGGTGATAGACGCCCGGTGTAAGTGGCGGCAGCAGCTGAAGTTACCAGACAGGAGGATCCAGGTCCCCTGCAGCGCTGCTGGGGATCTGGATCTTAGTCTCACAGTCAGACCTCATTTGAGGTCTGATTAGAAGATGACCATGATTATAAGATGAGGGGTATTTTTCAGAGCATTTGCTCTCAAAAAAACCTTGTCTTATAATCAAGTAAATACGGTATGTCAGTTGGTGTTGCTGTTGATCCAAAAGAAGGCAAAAATCCAGTATGGATAGCCCTGGCTCAACTGAAAGGCAGGGCTGCATGTGGTTGTGGGGATAGGGGTTAAATAAAGGTCAGGCAGGTAAGGCAGGTTAGGGTCAAAAGTTCAGTGTAAAAAAGAACAAAAAATGCACTGCCCAGGGTTTTTTTGCCCGCCTTGTGCTCGCGTGTGTCTCGCGCTGCCCAAAAGGCAGGAATTTGTGCTATAAATAGCACCGTTTTGGAGGTGCTGCGCATACCTGAGGCAAAATGCAAAGCTGTCTGCATTGACCTCGTACGAGCGTCTGGTGATCAGCAGCATAGCAGGAGAGCCGAAGGTAGAAGATGGAAGAGCTTCTTTGCAGGCAAAAAAGTTTATTATGATGAGATTTGTATTAAATTATCGTGGCTTTTATTGTGGTTAAGGTTACCCTTTTTATATAGAAAAAAATATAAATATTAATGAATAGAAAGGGTGAACCAGTGGTTAATGGACCTTCTGGTTTTAGGGTGGTTGGCCTGGGTTTGGACCAAGAGTGTAATGTGGTTACAATGTGTTACAATGTGTTTATATATATGTCATTAAGTATTTGTTGCCGCTCATGTAGCTCTTTCCAATTTTGCAACAAACTAGGAAAAAAGAAATCTTTCTTGACCCCAGAATGACAGTCAGATCTCTCTTGAATCAAGAAGCTATTTTCCCATCATTTAAAAATTATATACTTGAATATTATGTTTTTGCAAGTCTTCATTTAGTTGCTGTTGAAACGTCTGTACAGACTCTGATAATGTTATCATATTCCCTCTGAGGCGCTGCTTTTCTAAACTAAACAGCTGAAACTAAAGTACTCCATTCCATTTATTCATTTGGTAGCCTGCCTCGGCACTTTTTCCACTGCTATAATATCCTTTTTTAGAATAGGTGCCCAAAATTGCTCAGCATATTCAAGGAGTGGTCTTATAATTGATTTATAAAGAGGTTTATATAGAGATTTATATTTTGAATCCACTTTTCAGACATGACAATACCTTACTTATCACTTAGCAACTGCTGACTGGCATTGCACATTGTTGATTCACATGCGAACTCAGCATTGAAAGTATAGATCAAATAAACAGAATCAGACATACAAATCCTGTTTTTGCATGTATACATAAATAATGTATGGAAACATAGCATAGCAAATATAGATCAACACAAACCCGGCTTTGCAGCTATAGATCAGGTGGAATTCAAATTAAAACAGCATTAAAGGTATAGATATAAACCCTACAGTACAGCATACATTGCAGGTTGCACACGCCAAAGGCCAGCCCTGTGGTCCACATTGCCAACAAAGAACCTGACCAGCACCCAGATTACACACATAGGACTTGGCATCATTGTCCCTACACAGCCCAGCCTGAGTTAACTTTGACCCCACTTTCAACAGCCCAGCAGAAGACATCTTTGTCCAAAAAACAGCCCAGTGGTGGTTAAAAAGAGGGACCTCGTTTGGTAACACTGGTTTTATTACCAATATTTAGGACCTGGGTTGGCCCAACCGAGCCTATGGAACTCTGGCCTGGCAACCGTGTGGACCATTCTAGGGAAAGTTTCCGAGACTGTTGCTCAGGGTTCAGACGGCGGATCACGGCGCTTTTTGGACCATAACATCCTCGGACCCTGATGTCTAAATTGGTACCCTGGGATTGACGCCCAGGGTACCCTAGGATTGATGCCACTCCCTCCGAATCATCCTGAAATAGTGGCTGTTTGTTGGGTGGGGATTGCTGGCCATAGATCTTTATTGTGGTGCCGGACTGTCTGGTAGTTGGTGGGATTATACTCCCAATCCTATTTTGTTTTGTGTAGAAATATTATCTGTGATGTCCTCAGTAAAGAGAGTTTTTTTTACTTTTTTTACTAAATCTTGGTGCTTGGTTACAGAGGATTAACCCTTGAGCAACTGAGCATTCATGGCAAGGAGGATTTCTACTGCGCCACTACTCAGTTTGAGTACAGGTCTCTGTCACACACCCATAATGAAAGTAATGACTTGCTATTGCACCCATAGTGCACCCAATTTGCACTCACATACATTTCCACTGCACTCATAATGACACAAAATGGCTTGTCATTGCTCCAATTTTACATGCACATATTTCCACAGTAGCCATAATAAAAAAAAAACATAAATTGCCATTGCATCCACTTTGTCCTCACTTTGCACCCGTAGAAATTTCCAATGTACCTATAATAAAAAAAATGTTTTGCTATTGCACCCACTTTGCACCCAAATAAATTCTCACTGAACAAATAATAAAAAAAAGATTCGCCATCGCACCCATTTTGCACCCACACAAATTTCCACTGCACGCAAAATGAAAATAAATATTTGCCATTGCACTCACTTTTCACCCAGTTTGCATCCCCTTTGTGCCCCCTTTGCACCTACATAAATTTCCACTGCACCCATAATGAAAAGAAATGCACCTGCACCCATGTTGCTTCTAAAGGACTTGTTTTATTCATTTGATATTATAAATATGGGCAGGAATATTTTACTGTTAAACACGTTATACAAACACACATATTCCCTGGCTCCTGCTGCTGCTGCTGCTTTATGCTAATTTGTTCAGCGTTACTTTGTTACATGTGAATAGCTGAGCAGATTAGTTTTACAGCAGCTCGGAGGTTATGACAGTTTAAACGATTTAAAGAAAACCTCCCAAGCCCAACTGCAGTTGTCCTTAAATTTAACTGCTCCTGCATGTTTATTTCTTGTTTCCATGGCACCCAGATGGACAAATAGGTATTCCGAAAACGAAAATGTACGACGAATTACATTGAATAAGAAGGAATCCCCCCCAACGCAAACACGAACTTTCTCCCAGCGCACAAGTCTAGTAATCATTTTTCTATGCGATGCTTGTGTGAATTCCCTAACTGTCACAGCCTCTACCTGGGAGACAGTTCCACTCATCCACTTGATAAATATCATTTAATAACAGAACAACTATATTTTTTAAAAATATCATTTTATTGTTTTACTTGCTAGACCTTTATGTTACTTTATAGTGTAAAATATGCATCCATTAGAAGAGAAGCTGCAGGTATATTTCTGATGGCAGCTCTTCCTCCCAAACATTGTGAAAATAAAGTATCCTCACTAACCACCACCTATATGTACATACATAAGCATTAGCTGTTTTTTTTTTTTTTTTTTTTTACCTCCCCTGTACATATTACATCAAAATATAAATGTTACACAGAACCTTTACTTCTATTGTGTTATAGCTTCACCTTCTGTGATGTCACTTATCTGCTTAAATACAGGCACCTGGCCACAATTCCATATTTTGCGAGTGAATAGAGACTGGTCAAGTATTTCTATTTGCAATCTGTGAAAATGGGGATTTTATTCTTCATTTATGCTCTTATTTTACTCTGTTGCCTCATGCAATGCTTTATTAAACCTAAAAATAAAGTAATGAAAAAAAAATATAAAAAATGGCTCTATGAACAACAAAGCAAGGGAAAACCCACTCAAACTCCTTCAGCCAGGTAAGAGACGAGGTGACAGGCTTGACATATTTAGAGGAGAGAACATTAAATCCTGGAATGTAAAGCTTTTGGAATAACCATTGGAATAATGAGGGTGATTTACCTGTCGTTACAGTATGATAGCAGATCATTAGCACTGGGAAGGGAATTAGAATATGAGTAATGTGTTGATATAACGTTATATAACGGCTGTACATAAAGGACATTTACAGAAAACACAAGAATATACAAAAGTATATATATATATATATATATATATATATATATATATATATATATATATATATATATATATACACTGTATATACTTTGGGCCTTATTAGAATTGCAATATAAAATGTGTGATTTTTATTTTACATAATATTGAAAAATATTGTTTTCCAACCATATGCCCAGTTGCCCCCCGTGTCATTTGTGGGCTAAATCTTGTATGCTGTGTATGTGCAATGCATGGGTTCTCTCTCTAATGTCAAATTACCCTAATTTATAGTACAGATTTTAAAGAAAATGTTTTTGAAATAGTTAAATAGCACAACACATTTACTTGAATTTTACAATTGTTTATTTTCATACTTATATTTTATGGAACCCACCTCATGGACGTACCCATAAAGGTATATCTCTCTAAAAC
Source organism: Spea bombifrons (assembly GCF_027358695.1). NCBI lineage: Eukaryota > Metazoa > Chordata > Amphibia > Anura > Pelobatidae > Spea > Spea bombifrons. Next base: position 14,873,101 of record NC_071097.1, on the reverse strand, counting down.
CAGGTGTGGAGCATAAAATATTTAACCTGATCTACACATTTGATGTCAGGGCTCTGGCATCATATGCTCACTAATATCATTGGGGTATTATTGTGGTACTCTTATTGACGTTTTTCATTAAGATGGAGCGATTTTACACTCATGCTCTCAGGTAAAAAATAACCTAGAACACAGTTGTGATAGATCAAGTGAATTGGGTATCTAACTGTTAGAATTTCAAATCTTTCTCTATTACTTGCAGATGCCATTGCTACTTGCCCTTCAAGCCGCAATTACCACCTCGGCGGCAGAGAAAGGGACTAAGATGCTCACCCCAATAAAGGAGTCTCAGACTGTTTCAAAGTAGGTGCTCTTCCTTATATGAAACATATCTTTTTGATTTTTTCTTTCTTGCATGAGATTATTAAGTGTTTGGATTGAGATTATTATGATCCAGTAATTGTACATTTAACTGACCACTCTATAAATATATAAAACAGCTTTTCTTATATCTACAAAACAATTTTAAAAGGCACCCTATACGCAGTAAATGTCATAGAGTCTTGTGTGATTGGCCCTTTACTTATTCATTATTATTATTAATTAAAATAGTAGTATCATATTCCACACTGCTGTATAATATTTGCTCACTTTGTAACTTGACTTAAGTTGAATTATTTCATAGTATCACAGCCTGATATCAACTCTGCTTTCACATACTGGGCCTTTCAGACACCCGTTACAGAGATTACAAATTACAAAATCCAAAACATTAAGATGTCATTAAAACCTGTTATTAAAACACATTGTTCATACACAAATTCTTACGCTTAATATTTACTAACCACTAAGCATTTTTGCCAGATTACCAGATCTTGCCGTGGAACAGAGAGAATCATTGGCTTCCTATGAACTTCCCACAGAAGAAGCTGTCCAACAGATTTGTCTTATGTCATCATTGCCTGTGGGAGATGAATGCAGAAGTGGCCCAGTTAGAAGAGACAAACGTGGAGCACAGCACAAAACCTAAATTGTACCCCCTACCATGCAATAGTTCTGTAGCTTATAAGAATATGTGATAACTTAGTCATTGATAATAAAATCATAAAAATATTAAACGTTTTGAGACTGCGTGTTGTCTATTGGAAATTGACATGTGTGTTCCATGTACAGTTGTGTAAAATAGAAAGTTAGTCAATTCTCCGTTTATTGAAATATGCACACAGACAATTTACAAAGATGAAATGACAGTGCAATCCGGTATGCATAGCGATGTACAAAGCAGACAGGATCAGAAGTAAAGTCCCTTCGAGGAATACATTGTAGCGAGTGGAAACAAGAAACATCAGGGACACAACATCATAGCAAAACAGAGTCGTCAATGCATGCATATAACACCCCTTCACTATCTTGGAAGAGTAAGACCACTGGAGAAGAATGACCGTGTTTTGTCAAATAATAATAAAGGAACGTATACGTACAAACCGAATGGAACAGAAAATCAACACAATCTGCCAAACAGTGTTACCATAAATTAGCAGTCACTTGGTACATCACAGTACATGAGGAAAAACAGGTAAAAGAACCCGCATATGACATAGCTAATCAAAATCAAAAAACCCCAGGAAAACGCGAACCCCAAGGGAGGTTAAATTCACGAACATCAGGAAGAGTGAGTATGGCGCTCACACAGAACATAGATTGAGAAATCGCGGCGACGAGAGAAAAACCTGCCAGGGCAGCCATTTAAGACCATTCTGATACGCTCTACCATTTGCAGAGGCCACTAAGTCTTCCATGTGAAAATTAAAATTAACCCTATCGACCCAGGCGCCAATGGGAGGGGGACCAGGTGCCTTCCAAAAACGGGGGATAACAGCCTTCGCCGCCTGAATCAGGTGCAGTGTTAAGGAGAGCTTATACACTCCATAAGGAGTACGCGTGTGGTGCAATAATAAAGCTTCAGGGGAGGCCAGAAAGTCAGGGTCCGACACCTCCCGAATTACGGCCACCACAACCCCCCAGAAAGGACGAATATCACCGCACTCCCACCATAAGTGCATATATGAACCCTCGGCAAGACTACATCGCCAACAAAGAGGTGACACGCTGGGAAGGAAACGGTGCAGTTCCAAAGGAACCTTATACCACCTCGACAACAATTTGAAGGAGCATTCCTGAACCTTACTGGACACTGTACTTTTGTGTGTAATAAGAAAAATTTTCCCCCATTCAGAATCACTAAGCTGGAGATTAAGGTCCCTCTCCCAGAGGCTGAGAAAAAACGGTTTCGTGTCGCCCAGCTCCTCAATCAGCAAAACATAAAGTTGGGATAAAAGATGGGCAGGTTCCTTTCGTAACGTACATAATTTTTCAAAGGGGGACAAACCACGCGTGAACTGCGGACACGGTAACAGTGACCGAAGGTAATGGGTGATTTGGTGGAACATGAAAGTAGCCTGAAATGAGGGGGAAGCCTGACCAGAGAGTTCCGTAAGGGATCGAAAGGAAGAGCCCCGCATGACGTGACAAACCCGCACCTGTACAATAAGTGACGGCGCCAGCAGGGCCGAAAGTCTCTGGAGAGTATCAGCATTCAGCTCGGGATTATGTGTTAGCGGCCACATAGGGCCGGGGATAGTTAGTAAGGTCCCCCGGGCGGCTACCTTTTTTAAAACCCGAAAAGTAGCGGAGATCGTGGGATGATATCGCAACGTAAGGGCCCTATACCGGTCAGGCAACCACGGCGCCGCGGAGATGTCGTGAACCAAAAAAGAATTTTCCAAAGACACCCACAATTTGGGAGCCTCCAATGACCATTCCACCACCCGTCGAAGGTGCGATGCCATCCAATATCGTTCTATGTTGGGGATCCCCAGGCCCCCCCTACCCTTAGGCCTAGTTAAATGATGGAAAGCCAGACGCGGTCTACGGTCATTCCAAACATATTTGATAAAAGCCCTATGACAAGCCCTAAAGTAAGCCCTGGGCAGGAATATCGGCAGGCATTGCAGGAGGTATAAAAATCTGGGAAGAACGTTCATTTTTATAACACCGACACGTCCAAACCATGAAATATGAGGGATCGCCCAGCGACGAAGATCAGCGACCACCGAGGAGAGAAGGGCGGAAAAATTTAAGTGCATCAGTTGAGAGAGATCAGCCGGAAGCCAAATACCCAGGTACTTGATGGCCGAGTCAGCCCATTTGAACGGCAAGGAGCGAACAAGTGGCGTTTTACAGGTATCAGTGATATTAAACCCCAAGATCTCCGACTTCTGCAAATTTATCTTATAATTCGACAGGTTCCTAAAAATGTCTAATTCTTGAACGACATGAGGGAGGGAGTCTGCAGGTTGGGTGACCATACAGAGCATGTCGTCTGCATAAATTGCTAGTTTGTGCGTGCAGCCATCTATAGTGAGCCCCGAGATATGATCGTTCGCCCTCAAGGCGCGAGCCAGGGGTTCTATTACTAAAACAAATAGCAACGGGGAAAGAGGGCAACCCTGCCTCGTGCCATTTTCTATATCCAGGCGGTCAGAGAGCGTGCCATTGACCCTAATTTGCGCGGAGGGATTCTCATAAAATGCCCTCACCTGGTGCAAAAAATTCCCCTGGATGCCAATGTGCTCCAACAGGCGGAACAGAAAGGGCCAAGCGACCCTATCAAACGCCTTTTCGGCGTCCATCGAGAGCAGGGCGTATGAAAGATTGTGTTCCGTGGCATAAGTTAGCAAATTCAGGACCCTAATGGTGTTATCCCTGGCCTCCCTCCCAGAAACGAAACCCACCTGATCCCTATGTATCAATAAAGGAATGTGTGTTTGCAATCTCATGGCCATGACTTTAGCTAAAAGCTTGAGGTCAGTATTGATTAGGGAGATGGGGCGATAACTAGCGCAATGATCAGCATCTTTGCCGGGTTTAGGTATTACCGTTATGAGTGCCAAATTAGTCTGTGGGTCAGGAAAGTGGCCCTTAGCAAAGGAGTTGAACAAAGTTGCTAAATGAGCGCCCAAAACCGGAAAGAAACGGTCATAGTATAGACTAGTGAAACCGTCCGGACCGGGGCTCTTGCCCTTAGGGGTCAGTTTTAACGCGGCTTTCACTTCCTCACATGATATCGGGGCATTCAAAAGACCCCTCTCAACCTCCCCCAGGGGCTGCGGGGCATACTTATTTAAGTATGATTCCAGAGCCTCAGAATAGCGTGGGTTAGAGTCCACTAAGGACGGCAAACTATAGAGGGATTGGTAGTATGCATGGAAACATTTGGCAATCTCCCCTGATTCATAATGGAGAGAGCCGGAGGGGCTTCGGATCCTTGATATAAAGGTAGCCGCTCTTTTGGCCCGAAGCGCCCTAGCCAGCAATTTCCCCGGCTTGTCCCCCATTTCGTAAAAGAGTTTTCTGGTCATGAGAAAGGAGCGTCTCGTTCTGTCGTCTAGGAGGGAGGCCAGTTGTGTCCTAAGAGCCTGCAATTGCAGCAGCGCCGCAGGGTCTAGCGTATCCTTATGACAACGTTCAAGACGATAAATCTGCGTAGTAAGAGAAAGCATGCTCGCCAACCTCAATTTCTTAAGGGAGGAACCCAACCTTATGAAGTGTCCCCTAATGACTGTCTTGTGCGCCTCCCATATAACAGGAAAGGGGAGCTCATCGGAAATATTTTCAGCAAAATAATTTGAAAGGTGTTCGGAAAGATCCGCGAGATAGACGGGGTTGTCTAAAAGACTCTCATTCAATCGCCACGTCCAGGGTCTGCTAACAGGGCGCTGCAACTGAATGGAAAAGTGAATAGGGGCATGATCACTTAGCGAGCGAATGCCTATACTAGAGGAGTGCAGGTGCAACAAATCATGGTGGGAAAGGAAGAACGCATCTATTCTCGAGTACTTGTCATGTAAAGAGGAGTAATAAGTATAATCCCTATCAGTCGGATGTTGTGACCGCCACACATCCACAAGCTGATGAAGGTGTAGCACTCTCCTAACCTTCTTGATATGACTAAAGGGAATAGAGGAGGACCTGGAAGAGGAGTCTCTATAAGGATCTAACATCATATTCAGGTCCCCGCCGAAGACCGTGAGGCCCTCTCGAAAGTCACCCAATTTGGACAATATGCGAGTCAGAAAACTCGATTGATTACGGTTGGGAGCATAGGCATTCGCCAGCGTAATCTTCTGAGTCCCTAAAAACCCCTTCACAAAGATAGATCTGCCCTCCAGGTCCCTCCAGACATCTAAAAGGCGAAAGGGGAGCATTTTGTGGAGTAGGATGGCCACACCCTTCGTTTTAGAGTCTGGCGAGCTTGAAAGAAACGAGTGGGAGAAATGGCAATTGGTAAGATTAAATTCCCTTGATGCCTTAAAATGCGTCTCCTGGAGGAACGCTATATGCGTCTTAAAGGAGTTTAGGAGATAAAGCACTTTGGACCGCTGTTGGGGTTGATTTAAACCTCTCACATTGAGAGAGGTGAAGGTAACTATATCAGGTGCCATAATCTGTCTGGAGGAACCAAGTGATACAGGTAACAAGGCAGCATAACAATGCAAACGAAACAAAACCAAAAAAAGAAATAAACAAAACAACTGGAATCCCCAGTACACTCAGGGAGCAGAGCCGAGAACTCTGGATGCCATAGCATCAGGTAGTGGGCTAAGAGACCGATCGGACGGTCAAATTCCCATGTCTCGTCCTCCATAAGAGGAGAGGCAGGACAGCCCCAGGGCACGTGGGTTAGGCAGCAGCCACCGCGAGACGGCGTCTGCAGGAACAGCGCACCATGCGTGCACTGCAACAAGAACAAGACAAACATACAGCAAAGTAAAACAACCCGGTGTAAAGAAGCCAGGCGGCACACCCGGCTCTTCAATGACACCACAATGAAAACCGAGACCCCCTACTGACAAAATAGGGACATAACAAAATGGAGACACAAAAGACATAGCATACCCCCGTCCCCTGTAGCTACATACGGGGAACGCGAGGAGAGGAGTTACCCCATGTACCCCCGAACAGAGGGCCAAATGAAAAATAATACAATGCATGAGGAGAGGTAAATAAACAACAAATAAGAGGAAGGGTGAAAATTATAATCATAAATGCGTGCGTGCGATGAGAGCAGAAAAATCGGACAACGACAGGGTACCGGTGAGCCACCCCGTAAAATACAGACTAATAATAATAATAACACCTCCCTCCCCCACGAAGAAGGTACCGTAACATCCACACGACAGTCCACTAGCAGCCATAGCGGCTACGGTCCCTCGCCCCTTCGCAGGTAGAAGCATGAGCGCAGCATAGCCTCCGGTATCGTGTACGGTGAGTATAACGTGAAGAAAGGAGGTACGCCATTAACAGCAGGATGTCCATATGCGAGCCGAACGGAAAAAGGGCGAGAGGGGGGTAGAGAGGCAAAAATCAAAAAACGAGGCCGTCACTCTCGGGGTCCGTCTTGTCTCCTTTGGCGTTTTGGTCGTCGTGGTCTCGGCGACCAGTCCTTCGCGGGGTCCGATAAACTCACAGGAGGTTGAAAGGAGTGCTCCCAATCCGGGACCTCGCAGTGGGGAAGATCCAGAGCAGCCGTGAAGGGTTCCACATCCTCGCGTTGCCTGATGATATGCGTACGCTCCCCTCGCCGCACAATGAGGGCGAAGGGGAAGCCCCATTGATACGGGATGCCCGCCTCACGGAGGGCTCTCGTGACCGGTTGAAGCGCGCGACGGTTCTGAAGCGTAGCGGGTGATAGGTCCTGATAGACCGAAATAGGATGTGAGTCCCACGAGAAAGATGGATGATTGCGAAAGGCTCGCATAATTTCCTCCTTTAGCGGAAAGTCCGGCACGCAGCATATCACATCGCGCGGGGGCATAGATCCCGTAGGTTTTTGTCTGAGGGCCCTGTGAGCTCTATCAAAGCGAATCACCAAGTCCATAGGCCTATTGAGGATTTTGTTAAACATTGCCTGTAGCGTAGAAGGTAGATCCACGTGCTCGATGGATTCTGGTAGGCCGCGGATCCTGATGTTGTTCCTGCGGCCCCTATTGTCCAAATCTTCAAGTTTCCGTGATAGTACCTGTATCGTAGCCGATTGAAGCCTAATGTGGGATGTCAAAGAGTCCACCGTGTGATAAACACGGGGTTGATCCTCCTCCAGGGCTGCCACGCGGTCCCCGATATGGCGTATGTCCGCCTGTATATCAGTGAGGCTGGAGCGAATCCCCTGGGTCCCTCTGTCAATGATATCGATTATATCCTTTTTTGTAGGTAATGCTGCAAGAGCCTCCCGCCAAGCGTGGTCCGGAGGAGTAAGAGAGGATGGACCGTCTCTAAAGCGTCGTCATCCACCGCCTCACTGGCCGGACTGGCCGCCGAAGACGGAGGCCTGTGAAAGGAGTCCCGGGAGTCTTGGTCAACCGGTGCCTGGAAGAAGGATCGCACCGAGGTGAGAGATCCCTTCTCTTTCGTCCCCGATGGCTTAGGAGTAGTAGAGGGTTTGTTGTGCTTGCCCATGATGAACGTGGATGCGTTACAGAAGCTGATTAGGAGCCAGGTGTACCGGAGCACTGGACTTAAGCGTCCATCTTGCTCGCCGCCAGGCCACGCCCCGTAAAATAGAAAGTTTACACTCTTTGAATTGTATTGTTTTACATATCAGGACATAACAATGATCATCTGTTCTTTAGCAGGTATAAAACTGAGGTAAATGCAACCTCAGATGAACAACAAAGAAGGCTTTGCGATCTGATGGAGAACCCATCAGGTTGGGGACTAAAAGGAAACATTTGGGACATGAGGATTTTAGTTTTTCAACTTGGAATTTTGACACCTGATCATCCTGCCCCTAAACTCTTTCTATGTCAGGATTTTTGTGAAAGTACAGTGCTCATAAAAATGAACTTTACCTCCTCTTATTTATAATCTTAAATGAAATATTTTTCAGTTGTCGTCAAGGGGTTGAATGAAACGCCAGTATACTGTTATTCAGTCTAAATGTTCCCTTTAAAACACTGCACCTGTCAGCAAAGTTTATGCCACCATTTTCCTTGGACACCATGCCCAAATACTAGGCAGTCCCGTTTAAAACTGGACACCTAATAGAAAAACGCATTGAATGTGTGAACCGTGGTTCTTTGTCATTAATAAAATAAAAATATATTATAAAGAATGAAGTAAAATGTGAACATGAGTTTAAGACTCCTTTAATGCTATCTTAACAAACTATCTTAACAAACTATCTACTATGAACTATGTTCAGTCCGCAACATTCAGCGACCATCTCAAATAGAAAGTGCAAAGTAAAGTCACTGAGTAGGGAGTTCAGGTTCCTCAGCATCAAAATATTGACCCTGTTCTTCGTCATCCGCAAAATTTTCTTCAAAATCCCTGGTAAAATGCCTTTTACCCCCTATATGCCACCCTGCCTCCAAAAATACCAGAGTGGCATCTAGGGGGTTACGAGGCATATCATGGGACAGAGTGGCATATAAGGGGGTATAAGGCATTTCTGGAGGCAGAGTGGCATATATGGGGTTAACGGGCATTTTTGGAGGCAGAGTGCCATACAGGGGGTTAAATGGCATATCATGGTGCACTCTGCCTCAAGAAAAGCCTTATGGCACCCATAGAATCCCCCCACACCCACTTACCAGTGCTTCTGACTCCCTGGTGTCTGGTGGGGGCAGCGGATGTTCCACCGGAACTTCTATGAGCACCGGAAGGTCATGTGATGCCGCTGCTGCGTCATAGGAGCTACGGCGGAAGTAAAAGCAATAACGGCGATTGTCTGCGTTCATCGACCAGACGTCCGTCGGCTGGCAGAGAGGATAATTCCCTGCAGCGCTGTGGGGAATTCTCCTCTCTGGCAGCCGGGAAAGGTATGCGCGATGCGCATAGACAACCTCCACTGCTGCCGGCACTTTCTCCGGTGTCTTCCCCTCCTGTGTCTCCTTCACATCCCATGCCTCCTGGACCTGACTATTCCAAACAGGTAGAACCGATGCAGCTGGTGTTCACCTGCCTTTCAGTGGAGGAGACAGACTAACGGAGGAAGAAGGGCCTCTGCCTATACTGTTGTAAGCCGGGTTATTTGCTAAGGTTGCGCCTGTCGTTGCCGGGAAAGGCTGTCTACATGACTTCCGCTAGGTCCCGGGGTATGGGAGTGTACTTTAAGGGCCCATGGTGTGCCAAACGGTGGACAATGGAATGGCTAGGATCTGACATCTTCAAGAATTTGGCTTTACTCAGGCTTTTTCCTATTGCTGTGGCCATCGAGTTGTGGGGTGCAGAGAAGAGGGACCAGCCAGTGAAAGTAAGGTCACTTTTACCTTTTTCATCCCTCCCTCCCTGTTGTATGTGTCATATTTAGGGGTGCCAGGGACCAAAGTGGGGAGGCAATTATAAAACGCTACATATACACTATAATATATATATATATATATATATATATACACACACATATACATACACACATACATATATACATATATATTGTAGGGGACAGCTCACGCATGGGGCGGCAATGACAGTTTCACACAGGTTTCAAACGTAAAAGCGTGTTTATTTAGATGTTGTAGTCACAGAGCACCTTGTAAACAAAACAAACTATAAGCCTGTCCGGCTCTTACTAAACAGCAGGATACCTCTCTAGCAGCCTAAGGTCTGGCGCAAAGCAAAGTAACAAGTTTTGCATGGGGTAAAGCTTCATATCTGGTGGGCTGCAGCGCTGGCTGTAGCTGCTCCTTCATTCAGTTTCTCCTTCCCCTTCAAACCTAACAGCCCTCTCTTTTAAGGCTTCCTCCCCAGTAATGAGCTTAGGAAGCCGCACCTGAGGGCTCCTGGGTTAGCTACTATATATATCCCATCAACCACTCTTCCATACACTTTACCACATATCCCCACCCCTCGACTCCAGACCAGAGGTCTGGACAGAGTCAGCGACCAAACAGTACACCCTGGACAATGCATCCGCATTCCCATGTAATTTCCCAGGTCAATTTCCCCGAGTCAGTTTCCTACTCAGTTACAGCACTGGGTGTTCTTCCCCATTAACCACTTGCGACAAAACTGCTCCCAAACCTGTAGCAGACGCGTCTGTCTGAACCAGAAATGGTTTCCTAAAATCTGGGGAAACGAGCACTGGCTGGTCACACAGGGCAGACTTCAGACTCTGAAAAGCCCTTTCTGCCTCGGGGTTCCACTTTACCATCACTGACTTACCACCCTTTGTTAAGTCTGTCAATGGTGTGGCCATGGAGGCAAAATTGGGCACGAACCGACGGTAGTACCCGGTTATGCCAAGGAAAGCCCTCACTTGTTTGTTTGTTACTGGCCTAGGCCAGTTCTGTATCGCCTCAATCTTATTGATCTGGGGTTTAACCAGCCCCCTACCAATGATATAACCCAGGTATCTTGCTTCCTCCAGACCCACTGCACATTTTTCAGGGTTTATGGTTAGGCCTGCATCACTAATGGAGTCTAACACGCCCTGTACCTTACCGAGGTGACTTTTCCAGTCAGACGAAAAAATTACCACATCGTCCAGGTAAGCAGTGGCATAATCACGATGTGGTCTCAAAATCAGATCCATCAGCCTCTGAAAGGTAGCAGGGGCCCCATGTAACCGAAATGGCATCACAACATACTGGAACAGGCCCTCTGGAGTGGAAAAGGCAGCCTTCTCTTTAGCCTCCTCAGTTAACGGTATATGCCAATAGCCCTTTGTAAGGTCAAGTGTTGTAATGTACCTTGCCTTCCCATGCCTCTCAACCATTTCATCCACTCGGGGCATGGGGTATGCATCAAACTTTGAGACCTCATTTAATCTCCTGAAGTCATTACAGAACCTCCACATCCCGTTGGGCTTTGGGATTAGCACTATGGGGCTTGACCATTCACTAGTAGATTCCTCAATAACACCTAATTCAAGCATGCGCCTGACCTCCGTGGATACCGCCTCTCTACGTGCTTCTGGTATCCTGTATGGCTTCAGGTTCACTTTACCGTGAGGCTCAGTTTTAATATGGTGTTTTATGAGGTGGGTACGGCCAGGTAGGACCGAAAACTTGCGTCTGTTTTCCTGCAGGAACTCCCTCACCTCCTGCTTCTGGGGCACTGACAGTGCCTCTCCTATTGTTACTGGAGGAACTGGTTGCCCCACTTCTTTGACCCCTGCCTGGGTTGCCCCCAAAGACTCCCGCTCTTTCCACGGCTTGATCAGGTTTACGTGGTAAACCTGGAAGGGTTTTCTCCTGCCCGGTTGATGGACCTTGTAGTTCACCTCACTCATCTTCTCTACAACCTCATAGGGACCCTGCCACTTGGCTAAAAACTTACTTTCGACGGTGGGCACTAAAACCAGGACCCTGTCCCCAGGATTAAAGGCCCTCAACCTGGCAGATCTGTTATAAATTCTGCTCTGGGCCTCCTGCGCTCTTTGCAGATGCGTTTTAACTATAGGCATCACCGTCGATATTCGCTCCTGCATCTGAGCCACATAACGAGGGGTGGCCTCGGTCTCCCAAGTTTCTTTGGCAATATCTAACAAACCCCGTGGATGTCGGCCATAGACTAACTCAAAGGGGGAAAACCCTGTAGACGCTTGGGGCACCTCCCGGATAGAGAACATGAGGTAGGGTAATAGACAGTCCCAATCCCGACCATCCCTTTCTACCACCTTTTTTAGCATATGCTTTAGGGTTTTGTTAAACCTCTCCACTAACCCGTCTGTTTGAGGGTGGTACACTGAGGTACGGAGGTGAGTGATTTTAAACAACTTACACAGGTCTTTCATGACCCGTGACATAAAGGGCGTACCCTGGTCAGTAAGAATTTCTTTAGGGATCCCCGTGCGAGAGAACATGTAAAACAACTCCCTAGCAATATTTTTGGAGGCCATGTTTCTTAAGGGTACCGCCTCTGGGTACCGGGTAGCATAATCCAAGACAACCAAAATGTATTGGTGTCCCCTAGCAGATTTGACAATGGGCCCTACCAAATCCATGGCAACTCTCTCAAATGGTACTTCAATGATGGGAAGTGGCACCAAGGGGCTACGGAAGTGTGGTGTTGGGGCACTCTTCTAGCATGTGGGGCATGACTCACAATACCTTTTTACTTCTTCATATACCCCAGGCCAATAAAACCTTTGGAGGACCCTCTCTTGTGTTTTATTAGTCCCCAAGTGCCCCCCAAACACATGGTTATGGGCTATGTCCAGCACCAGGTGTCGGTATGGTTTTGGCACCAGAAGCTGTTCCACAATTTCCTTGTTAACTTTGGTGACCCAGTACACTAGATCCCCATTCATGGCAAAATGCAGAAATTTCTGGTCAGCTTCGGGTTCCTGTGGTACCCCATTTACTACCGTGACATTTGCCCGTGCAGTTCCCAGAGTGGGGTCTCTCACTTGCTCGGCCCCGAAGTTACCCCGAGACATTTCTAAATCTAAGACCTGTTGGCCGGGTAGGGAAGTTTCTTCTTCTTCCTCCCCAGCTAACACCTGCAAGGGGAAAGAATCTTCACTATACATTTCAGGTGGGCCTACATCCTTTTCATCATGCCCCTTACTGGTATCATTGTTCCCAATGGCCGTCTCACCTGACCCATTATTTACAGGGAGGGGTACAGACTCTGCCGGAGTTTGTTCCCCAGCTGCAGAAATGCTCCCCCTTCTCCACAACTCCCAGAACAAGGGGAAATCGCGGCCTAATATAACCGCATGCATAAGTCTTTTTACAACTCCGACTTCGTAGGTCACAGTTCCAGATGGGGTCACCAACTTAATGGGGGCCACTCTTATGTGCTTGTTCGGCACGAAGTCCATAGTCACAAGGCCGGCCTGAACCAAAGTCACCAGGCTACCCGAGTCCAAAAGTGCCTTCACGGAGCAGTCACTTATCTTCACCATACGAAAATGCGGCTCAGTCTCTGATTCTGGAACGGCTGCACAAACAGGTTCTGCAAACAGGGACTGACGCCGACTAGCGTCACACACCATGGGCTCTGAGTTAAGAGGGCAATAGGCGGCTACGTGTCCCCACTCATGGCACCTCCAGCACTGGGGGGTCCCTGGCCTCCTTAGTAGGGAGCCCTTTCTAGGATTGTGGGGTCCCAGGGGTTCAGGATCAGTCTTTTGCCCTTGCCCAAACTCTAGAGCCCTGCTCTCTCTCACATTTTTCCATACACCTCCAGCTGGAACTCTCTTACCCAAAGATGTCGCGGGTCTGACAGTCTTGGAAGGTGTTGGTGCCGCAGGGACCTCACGGAGGAAGTCCTCGGTTGCTATGAACCTTTCCACCATGTTGACAAGCTGCTCAGCAGTTCTGGGGTCTCCATGCCCAACCCACCGTTGTAGCTCCGCCGGGAGGGCGCGGAGGTAGTGGTCCACTACCACCTTTTCCACAATCTGGGCTGGTGTAGTGGATTCTGGTTCCAGCCACTTGCGTACAAGATGATCATACATCTGGGACCTGGCAGGCTTGTCCATGGTGTATTTCCAACAGTGGACTCTCTTGGCCCGAACAGCGGGCGTAACACCCAGGCGAGCAAGGATCTCCATTTTTAGTTTTGTAAAGTCCCGGACATCCTGCTCCCCGAAGTCATAGTAGGCCTTTTGCGGTTCACCAGTCAGGAAGGGTGCAATCACTTCTGCCTACTCTGCAACTGGCAGTCTCTCTCAAATACGGTGAGGTAGTGTAATGGTATGATGAGGCAGGACCCCAGATGGCGGAGGTAGCCAGGCCAAACAGGAACCAGAAAGTCAGAGAACCAACCAGGTCAGACAGGTAATCAGGATAAGCCAAATCAGAATCCAGAGACGAGGTCAACAAGCCGAATCAATACCAGACGAGCAGGAATCAGGAGCCGAATCAGGAGACAGGAACGAGGTCAACAAGCCAAGTCAAACCGGAGCAGTAGTCACAATCAATGCACAAGCAAATAGCAAAATACACCAACCAAGGGTGAACCAGAAGAGGAAGTCCAGGTTTAAATAGGGACAGGTGGAGGTGTGTCTTGCATTAAGGAAGTCACCCGAGGTTATAAAAACACATTACGTATGTGCTACCTGTTTGCCGCGTGGTCGGCCACGCGGTGAAGACGCCGACCGGGTAGCGGTGGTACTAGCTGCCCGGGAAGCCGGTCGAGGAGGCAGCGTCGCGGGACCGGCCACGGCGCGGGACCGGAGAGGCAGGTAAGTCCTTACAGTACCCCCCCCTCGAGAACCGCCCGAAGGGCGACCAGGACCCCTGCCAGGCGTCCCGGGGTATTTGGAATGGAAGAGGCGGACCAGCCGAGGCGCGCGGACTTCAGAGGCGGGCACCCAAGATCTTTCTTCAGGTCCATAACCCTTCCAGTGAACCAGATATTGCAGAGCACCCCGGAAGATGCGGGAATCGAGGATGGAACGGATCTCGTAGTTCTCCGAGGAGGTGACCGAAACGGGACCAGGGCTGGCCAGAGGACGAGTAAAACGGGAGAACAACACTGGCTTCAGGAGGGAGACATGAAACGTGCAGGGAATACGAAGGTTACGTGGCAGGTTCAGTTCATATGTGACAGGGTTAATACGGCGTAGGATGGAGTATGGTCCAATAAAGCACAGTGCTAGTTTTTGCGAAGGACAGCGAAGGCGTATGTGACGGGTAGAGAGCCACACCTTGTCTCCAGGCATATAGGAAGGGGCAGGTAACCTTTTACGGTCATAATACTTCTTTTGTGTCTGAGAAGCAGCTATGGACGCAAAGCGGGCAGAGGACCAAACAGAAGACAGGTGTTTTAGGTGTGCGTCCAAAGCAGGTACCCCTACCTCTGGGGTGTCTGTAGGCAAAACAACCGGGTGGAAACCGTAGACACAATAAAAGGGAGTGTGTTGGGTGGAGCCTTGCACGGAGTTATTGAGGGCGAACTCCGCAAGTGGGAGGAGGTCAGCCCAGTCGTTCTGGTTGTCGTTAACAAAAGCTCGTAGATATTGTTCAAGGCGCTGATTAGAACGTTCCGCTGCCCCGTTGGTTTGGGGGTGATAAGCCGTGGAAAAGGACAGGGTGATACCTATGGCTTTACAGAAGGACCTCCAGAACCGGGAGATGAACTGGACTCCACGGTCAGATACGATATCCTGGGGAATTCCGTGGAGTCTAACAACTTCTCTCATGAAGATGTCCGCGAGTTCTCTGGCCGAGGGAAGTTTAACTAGCGGAACAAAATGAACCATCCTGGAAAAGCGGTCCACGATGGTGAGTATGGTGGTGTAGCGGCGGGAAGAGGAAGTCCAGGTTTAAATAGGGACAGGTGGAGGTGTGTCTTGCATTAAGGAGGTCACCCGAGGTTATAAAAACACGTTACGTATGTAACTTGTAATTTTACTTTTTGGCCACACGGTGGCGCTGTGCTACCTGTTTGTGAAGACGCGGTGGCGTTGGTACTAGCTGCCCGGGAAGCCGGTCGAGGAGGCAGCGTCGCGGGACCGGAGAGGCAGGTAAGTCCTTACAGGTAGGCCTCAACGTCGTCGTCGGGTGTCATTTTTTGTAAGCCCCGCTGAACGGCCCTCCTCACGTTAACAGTCTCAAGGGGGCTTGCCTCCACTTGTTGGGGCTGAGCCACAACAGACTCTCTGAGAGCAGCAATCTGCTCCATTAACAGGCGATTCGTTTCCTGTTGTTGGGCCATAGTCTGCTGTTGCGCATGTTGCTGGGCGTGAAAAGCCTCTGCATGAAACTTCCGTTGCTGTTCCAAGGCCTGCTCATGTCTCAGGTTAGCCTGTATCAGCTGCTTTATCACTTCCTCCACTGTGCCGGATGGGCTTTACAGTGCTGCAGCCTTCACTCAGGACATATGCTTCCGGCCCTTTAAATGTCCACAAAATTCAGATGCTGTGTTTTGTCCTGCCGTTGCTCCTAGAACAACTGTGCCCGCATTCTCCACCAATTGTAGGGGACAGGTCACGCATGGGGCGGCAATGACAGTTTCACACAGGTTTCAAACGTAAAAGCGTGTTTATTTAGATGTTGTAGTCACAGAGCACCTTGTAAACAAAACAAACTATAAGCCTGTCCGGCTCTAACTAAACAGCAGGATACCTCTCTAGCAGCCTAAGGTCTGGCGCAAAGCAAAGTAACAAGTTTTGCATGGGGTAAAGCTTCATACCTGGTGGGCTGCAGCGCTGGCTGTAGCTGCTCCTTCATTTAGTTTCTCCTTCCCCTTCAAACCTAACAGCCCTCTCTTTTAAGGCTTCCTCCCCAGTAATGAGCTTAGGAAGCCGCACCTGAGGGCTCCTGGCTGAGGAAACCAGGTGAGATATATATCCCATCAACCACTCTCCCATACACTTTACCACAATATATATAGTAAAGGATGACACAAGGCAGGATGGGTCCATGCTTTCATGATGTTTACTCCAAAGTCTAACCCTGCCATCTGAATGTTGCAGCTGGAATCATAGTTACATTGTTACATAGGCTGAAAAAAGACATGCGTCCATCATGTTCAGCCTTTCCCGCATACCGTATTTCCTCGATTATAAGATGACCCTGATTATAAGACGACCCCCCAAAATCTGAATATTCATTTAGGAAAAAAAGAAAAAATCCTGAATATAAGACAACCCTATAGGAAAAAAGTTTTACTATTAAATATGAATTCATGCAAACTATTTTTTCATATTTATTAACCCCTTGATGACAATTGCCGGTCCGGGCAATTGCCGGTCATGTAAACTATTTTTTCATATTTATTAACCCCTTGATGACAATTGCCGGTCCGGGCACGATCGCCTCCTAAACTTAAATGGTGTCGCTGGAATGCCTCGATCAGGAGGCATCCAGCGACACCAAACACTTACCTCGGGATGGACTGTGACCGCTCCGGGAAAAAAAAACAATAAAGTAGAAAAAAGTTCGCTAGATGGTCGCCAGACCCTCTAGAGAACTCTGGCTCAACTTGCAGGTTGAATACAGGTACTGCATTCAACCATGCAAGTCAATGGAGCCCAGCTTTCTAATCACAGTGTGATTAGTAAAAATAAATAAAAAAATAAAATAAAATTAATAATAATTAGAAAAAAATAGTAAAATGTAAAAATAATTTCCCACTGATGTCACTATCAGGGAAACCTTCAAGTTGAAAAAAAAATGTTTTTTTTTTTTTTAAAAAGGCAAAAAAAATAAAATATATATATAAAAAATATATTTTTGTGAGCAAGTCCTAAAATTAGCATATTAGCTTAAAACAATTCTCGCATGGAAAGAGTTCAAATACTGGCATATTAAATGCCCATGGGGTGTCTACTTTTAAAAAATGTATGATTTGATGGGGTAAATTGAATTGGCCGGGTTCAACAATGTCCCAATTAACACGGGGGGAAGGATGGCCACACATCTAATTTCCAATTAGAAAAATGCACACGTACCAAATGTGGCCTTTTAGTTCCCCCAAAAAATGACAAACCCATGCATGTGGGGTATCACTGTACTCAGGAGATGTTGCTGAACACATATTGGGGTGTCGTGTGACAGCCGCATATACCAGGAGCTGTAAATTCATACATGACATAGGTGTGTGGGGGAAAAATACACACAAAAGAATACTACTGCAGACTTTGAAAAAATTCTGGTGGTAAAATGTGTGCATGCAAAGAGTTAAAATGCCAGAATTTAAAATACCCTGGGGTGTCTAGTTTTCAAAAATATATGGTTTTGTTGGGCACACTGAAATGGCCCGGCTCAAAGATGTACCAAATAGGGCATGGGCAGTGGATCCTCAAATGCCAAAGTTCAACATTGAAAAATGCGCATGCCCCAAATGTGGCCCTTTTGCCCCAAAACAACCAGGAGAAATCATTCATGTGAGGTATCGCTGTACTCAGAAGTTGTTGCTGAACACATATTGGGGTGTTTTGTGATAGTGACATATATGAGAACCTTTTAATTCATACCTGAAGTAAAATGTGCGTGACAAAACAAATGCAAAAAAATGACTACCACAAAGTTTGACAAAGACTGGTGGTAGATATGGTGCATGGAAAGAGTTAAAATACTAGCATTTGAAATACCCTGGGGTGTCTAGTTTTCAAAAATATATGGCTTTATTGGGCACACTGAAATGGCCCGGCTCAAAGATGTACCAAATAGGGCATGGGCAGTGGATCCCCAAATGCCAAAGTTCAACATTGAAAAATGCGCATGCCCCAAATGTGGCCCTTTTGCCCCCAAACAGCCAGGCAAAATGATTCATGTGAGGTATCGCTGTACTCAGGAGATGTTGCTAAACACATATTGGGGTGTTTTATGATAGTGACATATACCAGAACCTGTTTATTCATACCTGAAGTAAAATGTGTGTGAAAAAACAAATGCAAAAAAATTACTACTATAAAGTTTGCAAAAGGCTGATGGTAGAATTAGTGCTTGGAAAGCAGTGGCGTCTCCAGCTTTCATATTTAGGGGGGGCACATGGGAGGCCAGGGACCAAAGTAGGGGGGCCAATTATAAAACGGTACATATACACTATATATATATATATATATATATATATATATATATATATATATATATATATATATATATATATATATACACACACACACACACACGTTAGACGTGCATTTTTAACTACATAATATGCACTTATCTCTTTGAAGTTAGCCCATGCTGACAATATATATAAATATTAGACCCTGCTGCCGATATATAGGAATATTAAACCCTGCTTCTGATATATATTAATATTAACCCCTGCTGGGGATATGTGTTGATATTAGCCCCTGCTGCGGATATATACTTATATTATACCCTGCTGCTGATATACATAAAAATTATACCCTGCTGCTGATATATATAAATATTTGACCCTGCTGCCAGTATATATTACTATTAGCCCCTACTGCCAATATATATTATTAGTCCCTGCAGCCAATATATATAATTAGCCCCTGCAGCCAATATATATTAATATTAACCCCTGCTGCCGATATATATATAAATACTAGACCCTGCTGCCAATATGTGTTAATATTAGCTCCTGCTGCCAATATATGTTAATATCAGCATGATAGGGATATTAATGAGACAAAATAGGCAAAACCAATATTTTATCACACACGCAAAATAACGACGCTACCAAATATTGTAGTACCACATCCACAATATTAATTTAAGGAGATACCCTATATTTTATCTCCGATCCTAAATCCTTTCAGATCGCCGAAAATTATAATTCAAATTAGATATATATCACAACGATAATCAATCAAAAATATTATTTATTGTGAAGGCAATTTATAAAATCTATATATAAGTCACACAGTGCAGAATACAAAATACAAAGTTCTTAAACATGTCAAATTGCAGTATATCCAAATACGGTATATTATCGATAGTTATCAATATGAATTACTACTTTATGAGTCTAAAACACAATTAATTTCCATCCCACTCAGCAACCAAAATAATAATCAGGGCGGTAATAAAAAGATCACTAACTCTATTATATTAGTTTAACTAATATGACAATTAAAAATAATTTAATAATGTCTAAGAGTATTTAGTGAAATTCCTAATAGATGCAAATAATGTCAAACTTCATCTACAGGTAAAAATACCTTTTCATTATTGTCATTATCACGGGTTATAAGCTGCAGTCTCACAAGCCGTCATATACAATAATGCAATATAGTACTTCCCAGAAACAGGGAATTCTATACGAAGAAGACAAAATTCACCTCTATTTAGAATAATAAAACAATTATATTTACCACCACTTGTTGCTGTTGTCCAACTGGTCCTTGTAGAAGTTAATCCAGGTTCAGTGGCAAGAAATTAAGTGGAAAGAAATATAACTTACTAAAAGTTATATAGGTTGGGACTCAAAGTAATTCTAAGAGTAAGATTATGGTGCCAGGATCTTGAGATTCCAATTCTTTGGGGTAAATTAAATGAAATGAGTCCGTCAGGGTCTGTCTGTTTCAGGATGCGTTTTTCAGGTCAGCCTTTTAGGTTCCGTTTTTTTTTTTAAGGTCAGTCTTTCCAATTATTAAAGACATAAGCTTTTAAAGACAGAGCTTATTATCATAGCCTCCACCTCTTGATTGGAATTCTCCAATCATAACGGTGGGTTTTACCCATTATAATTAGGACTTCCACTCATTTTTACATCCTTGTAATTTCTTAATTTACCAGCGAGAGACGCTCTGGTCTAAGAAATAACTTAAGACCATTAGATATGTGTTAGGAATTCATTCATGGTCACCCTTATCTTTAGATGTTACCTCCTAGGTAGTAAATCAGGTTTTGGTGGTCTTACGACGTATCCCCCATTCCAATTTACATTCCTAAGGATATGTAGTGTCTACTCCTTAACTTTCTCATGGAAGATAACATTAATTGGATCATATATACGCTGAAACATCATTATACATGAATACTCCTTTGTTCTCAATTATAGAGGGAACAAGGACAAACAGAAATAATCACTACATGATTAAATAAAATAAAATGGCTCTGACTCCATTTTGTGCTCATGTAAATACAGAATATATAGAATACATGTTTTCTAGCATAAAATATCTGACAAGCTCCTGCTGCCAATATATATTAGCCCCTGCTGCCGATATATATTAATATTAGCCCCTGCTGCTGGTATATATTAATATTGGACCCTGCTGCCGATATATATTAATATTAGACCCTGCTGCCGATATATATAGTATTGGTCCCTGCTTCCTATATATATATTAATATTAGCCCCTGCAGCCAATATATATATTATTTATTAGACCCTGTTGCCAATATATAAATATTAGACCCTGCTGCCAAAACATATATAAATATTTGCCCCTGCTGCCAATATATTTTATAGTGAAAAAATTGGACCCTATCCAAGCATTTCCTTGGGCCCCGCTCAACACTTCCTTGCATGCAATCACTCCCTCCGCTACCACAACGAAAAAAAAGAAATATTTCCCACACTGACTGCAGATCAGGGAAAGACCGTGAGAGTCAGTCCTGCACCGTGACATTGAGAGGTCCTCTCCCCTGTAATCATCCCCAGAGTCCCTTTATCCCCTCATTCACTAAACCATACCGCTCTTTTACTTACACCCTGTAGTTCAGGTATAGATCAAATAAACAACACATGGAAACAGCACATGCAACTAAATGAGATATAAAAAAAACAACTTGTATTTGCAGGTATACATAAATAATGTATGGAAACATAGCATTGCAGTTATAAACCAACAGAACACACAAACCCAGCATTGCAGGTATAGATCAACTGGAAATCACATCTACACTCAGCACTGAAGGTATAGATCAAATAAACAACACATGGAAACAGCACTCCAGGTATTGATCAACTGAATAAGACATACAAATCCTATATTTGCAGGTAAACATAAATAATGTATGGAAATATAGCCGATACAGATGAACAGAATGACACAAAACCCAGCTTTGCAGATATAAATCAATTGGAAATTACATATAAACTCTGCATTAAAGGTATAGATAAAACACCCTAAATTACAGGCATAGATCACTGGTCACACACCCCAAAGCCAACCCTGGTGTCCACACTTCCCACATAAAACCCGACCAGCACCCAAATTACATATTGTGTCAACTTTGTCCCCAAACAGCTGAACGTACGCCAAGTTTGTCCCATAAACACCTCTCCCTCCTAATCTATCCTATCTACCCCCTCTCCCTCCCAATCTATCCTATCTACCCCCTCTCCCTCCCAATCTATCCCATCTACCCCCTCCCCTCCCTATCTACCACCTCTGCCTCCCTATATACCTACTCTCCCTCCCAATCTATCCTATGTACTCCCCTCTCCCTCCCAATCTATCCTATCTACCCCCTCTCCCTCCCAATCTATCCCATCTACCCCCTCTCCCTCCCAATCTATCCCATCTACCCCCTCTCCCTCCCTATCTATCCCATCTACCCCCTCTCCCTCCCTATCTATCCCATCTACCCCTCTCCCTCCCTATCTATCCCATCTACCCCCTCTCCCTCCCAATCTATCCCATCTACCCCCATCTCCCTCCCTATCTATCATATATATCCCATCTACCCCCTCTCCCTCCCAATCTATACCTATCTACCCCTTCTCACTTCCTATCTACCTCTTCTGACTCTCTAACCCCCTCCTAACTTTCTACCCCCCTTTGAAGTTCACTTACCTTGGGCTAGTCCAGCGGTGAGATCGCGAGGTCTCTGTATCCCTGGTTCTGCAGTGTGCGCGGCTTCACTGCCGGGCGCCGGATATGACGACATATACCGGCGCCCGGCTTGAAATGCCGGCACTGCGACCAAGGCAGAGGCCTCGCGGTCGCGGAGAAGAGTGAGAGGCGCCAAACGGTTGCTGAGAACTTAATCCTCAGCGACCGCTCGGCGCCTCTCTTTCTCTCCTCCGGGTCTATTAAAAAAAAAGCCGGCGTTTCAATTGGGGGGGCACACCGGGGGGCACAGCATGATGTTGGGGGGGCCATGGCCCCCTCTGGCCCCCCCCTGCCGACGCCACTGTTGGAAAGGGTTAAAATACTAGCATTTGGAATACCCTGGGCTGTCTAGTTTTCAAAAATATATGACTTGATGGGGTAAATTGCATTGGCTGGCTTCAAATATACCCGAAATGGCACGTGGGGGGAAGAATTACCAGATTTGGAAAAAATGGCTTTGAAATAGCAAAACGCTACCTGTACATATTGACCCATAATGTGTAGAAAAAAGCAAAAAAAAAACATAAAAACATTAGGTATTTCTAAACTCAGGACAAATAGTAGAATCTATTTAGCAGGTTTTTTCATTACCTTTTACAGATGAGTAAAAGATTTTTCAACTAAAAGTTAGAAACAGTCATTTTTTTCTAAATTTTTCACCATATTTTATACTTTTTTTTTAATAGTAAATAATATGATACAATCAAAACAATGTCATCTAAAGAAAGCCCTTCTTGTCCTGAAAAAAACCAATATCTAATGTGTGTGGGTTCAGTAAACGGGAAAGAAGAAAATTACAGCTAAACACGAGTAGCGCAGAAATGTTAAAACGGCCATTGTCACGAAGGGTACAAAAAGTAAAATCAGCCTTTGTCACGAAGGGGTTAAAAGCTATGATTGAGAAAAATATTGTTATTGTTTTTATTTGCCATCCTGCCCCCCAGTTATGCACATCTGCCCCCAGGCTTGCCACTCTACCTCCCTGCTTTTACCCCCCATATATGCCACTCTGCCTCCCTGATATGCCTTTTACCCCCCTATATGCCACTCTGCCTCCAGAAATGCCTTTTACTCCCTATATGCCACCCTGCCTCCAAAAATGCCAGAGTGGCATCTAGGGGGTTACGAGGCATATAATGGGACAGAGTGGCATATAAGGGGGTATAAGGCATTTCTGGAGGCAGAGTGGCATATATAGGGTTAACGGGGATTTTTGGAGGCGGGGTGCCATACAGGGGGTTAAATGGCACTTCTCATGGTGCACTCTGCCTCAAGAAAAGCATTATGGCACTCATAGAACCCCCCCCCACACACACTTACCAGTGCGATTGTCTGCGTTCATCGACCAGGCGTTCGCCGGCTGGCAGAGAGGAGAATTCCCTGCAGCGCTGTGGGGAATTCTCCTCTCTGGCAGCCGGGAAAGGTATGCGCGATGCGCATAGACAACCTCCACTGCTGCCGGCACTTTCGCCGGTGCGCGGTGATAGACGCCCGGTGTAAGTGGCGGCAGCAGCTGAAGTTACCAGACAGGAGGATCCAGGTCCCCTGCAGCGCTGCTGGGGATCTGGATCTTAGTCTCACAGTCAGACCTCATTTGAGGTCTGATTAGAAGATGACCGTGATTATAAGATGAGGGGTATTTTTCAGAGCATTTGCTCTCAAAAAAACCTTGTCTTATAATCAAGCAAATACGGTATGTCAATTGGTGTTGCTGTTGATCCAAAAGAAGGCAAAAATCCAGTATGGATAGCCCTGGCTCAACTGAAAGGCAGGGCTGCATGTGGTTGTGGGGATAGGGGTTAAATAAAGGTCAGGCAGGTAAGGCAGGTTAGGGTCAAAAGTTCAGTGTAAAAAAGAACAAAAAATGCACTGCCCAGGGTTTTTTTGCCCGCCTTGTGCTCGCGTGTGTCTCGCGCTGTCCAAAAGGCAGGAATTTGTGCAATAAATAGCACGGTTTTGGAGGTGCTGCGCATACCTGAGGCAAATTGCAAAGCTGTCTGCATTGACCTCGTACGAGCGTCTGGTGATCGGCAGCATAGCAGGAGAGCCGAAGGTAGAAGATGGAAGAGCTTCTTTGCAGGCAAAAAAGTTTATTATGATGAGATTTGTATTAAATTATCGTGGCTTTTATTGTGGTTAAGGTTACCCTTTTTATATAGAAAAAAATATAAATATTAATGAATAGAAAGGGTGAACCCGTGGTTAATGGACCTTCTGGTTTTAGGGTGGTTGGCCTGGGTTTGGACCAAGAGTGTAATGTGGTTACAATGTTTTTATATATATGTCATTAAGTATTTGTTGCCGCTCATGTAGCTCTTTCCAATTTTGCAACAAACTAGGAAAAAAGAAATCTTTCTTGACCCCAGAATGACAGTCAGATCTCTCTTGGATCAAGAAGCTATTTCCCCATCATTTAAAAATTATATACCTGAATATTATGTTTTTGCAAGTCTTCATTTAGTTGCTGTTGAAACGTCTGTACAGACTCTGATAATGCTATCATATTCCCTCTGAGGCGCTGCTTTTCTAAACTAAACAGTTTAAACTAAAGTACTCCATTCCATTTATTCATTTGGTAGCCTGCCTCGGCACTTTTTCCACTGCTATAATATCCTTTTTTAGAATAGGTGCCCAAAATTGCTCAGCATATTCAAGGAGTGGTCTTATAATTGATTTATAAAGAGGTTTATATAGAGATTTATATTTTGAATCCACTTTTCAGACATGACAATACCTTACTTATCACTTAGCAACTGCTGACTGGCATTGCACATTGTTGATTCACATGCAAACTCAGCATTGAAAGTATAGATCAAATAAACAGAATCAGACATGCAAAATCTGTTTTTGCATGTATACATAAATAATGTATGGAAACATAGCATAGCAAATATAGATCAACACAAACCCGGCTTTGCAGCTATAGATCAAGTGGAATTCAAATTAAAACAGCATTAAAGGTATAGATATAAACCCTACAGTACAGCATATATCACAGGTTGCACACGCCAAAGGCCAGCCCTGTGGTCCACATTGCCAACAAAGAACCTGACCAGCACCCAGATTACACACATAGGACTTGGCATCATTGTCCCTACACAGCCCAGCCCGAGTTAACTTTGACCCCACTTTCAACAGCCCAGCAGAAGACATCTTTGTCCAAAAAACAGCCCAGTGGTGGTTAAAAAAGAGGGACCTCGTTTGGTAACACTGGTTTTATTACCAATATTTAGGACCTGGGTTGGCCCAACCGAGCCTATGGAACTCTGGCCTGGCAACCGTGCGGACCATTCTAGGGAAAGTTTCCGAGACTGTTGCTCAGGGTTCAGACGGCGGATCACGGCGCTTTTTGGACCATAACATCCTCGGACCCTGATGTCTAAATTGGTACCCTGGGATTGACGCCCAGGGTACCCTAGGATTGATGCCACTCCCTCCGAATCATCCTGAAATAGTGGCTGTTTGTTGGGTGGGGATTGCTGGCCATAGATCTTTATTGTGGTGCCGGACTGTCTGGTAGTTGGTGGGATTATACTCCCAATCCTATTTTGTTTTGTGTAGAAATATTATCTGTGATGTCCTCAGTAAAGAGAGTTCTTTTTTTACTAAATCTTGGTGCTTGGTTACAGAGGATTAACCCTTGAGCAACTGAGCATTCATGGCAAGGAGGATTTCTACTGCGCCGCTACTCAGTTTGAGTACAGGTCTCTGTCACACACCCATAATGAAAGTAATGACTTGCTATTGCACCCATAGTGCACCCAATTTGCACTCACATAAATTTCCACTGCACTCATAATGACACAAAATGGCTTGTCATTGCTCCAATTTTACATGCACATATTTCCACAGTAGCCATAATAAAAAAAAAACATACATTGCCATTGCATCCACTTTGTCCTCACTTTGCACCCGTAGAAATTTCCAATGTACCCATAATAAAAAAAAAAATGTTTTGCTATTGCACCCACTTTGCACCCAAATAAATTCTCACTGAACAAATAATAAAAAAAAGATTCGCCATCGCACCCATTTTGCACCCACACAAATTTCCACTGCACGAATAATGAAAATAAATATTTGCCATTGCACTCACTTTTCACCCAGTTTGCATCGCCTTTGTACCCCCTTTGCACCTACATAAATTTCCACTGCACCCATAATGAAAAGAAATGCACCTGCACCCATGTTGCTTCTAAAGGACTTGTTTTATTCATTTGATATTATAAATATGGGCAGGAATATTTTACTGTTAAACACGTTATACAAACACACATATTCTCTGGCTCCTGGTGCTGCTGCTGCTGCTGCTTTATGCTAATTTGTTCAGCGTTACTTTGTTACATGTGAATAGCTGAGCAGATGAGTTTTACAGCAGCTCGGAGGTTATGACAGTTTAAACGATTTAAAGAAAACCTCCCAAGCCCAACTGCAGTTGTCCTTAAATTTAACTGCTCCTGCATGTTTATTACAAACGGTAATTCCGAAAACGAAAATGTACGACGAATTACATTGAATAAGAAGGAACCCCCCCAACGCAAACACGAACTTTCTCCCAGCGCACAAGTCTGGTAATCATTTTTCTATGCGATGCTTGTGTGAATTCCCTAAGTGTCACAGCCTCTACCTGGGAGACAGTTCCACTCATCCACTTGATAAATATCATTTAATAACAGAACAAATATATTTTTTAAAAATATCATTTTATTGTTTTCCTTGCTAGACCTTTATGTTACTTTATAGTGTAAAATATGCATCCATTAGAAGAGAAGCTGCAGGTATATTTCTGATGGTAGCTCTTCCTCCAAAACATTGTGAAAATAAAGTATCCTCACTAACCACCACCTATATGTACATACATAAGCATTAGCTGTTTTTTTATTTTTTTGCAGCCTTGATATTAACAAATCTGTCACTTTACCTCCCCTGTACATATTACATCAAAATATAAATGTTACACAGAACCTTTACTTCTGTTGTGTTATAGCTTCACCTTCTGTGATGTCACTTATCTGCTTAAATACAGGCACCTGGCCACAATTCCATATCTTGCGAGTGAATAGAGACTGGTCAAGTATTTCTATTTGCAATCTGTGAAAATGGGGATTTTATTCTTCATTTATGCTCTTATTTTACTCTGTTGCCTCATGCAATGCTTTATTAAACCTAAAAATAAAGTAATGAAAAAAAAATATAAAAAATGGCTCTATGAACAACAAAACAAGGGAAAACCCACCCAGACTCCTTCAGCCAGGTAAGAGACGAGGTGACAGGCTTGACATATTTAGAGGAGAGAACATTAAATCCTGGAATGTAAAGCTTTTGGAATAACCATTGGAATAATGAGGGTGATTTACCTGCCGTTACAGTATGATAGCATATCATTAGCACTAGGGCTGCAACTAACGATTATTTTAATAATCGATTAGTTGGCCGATTATTTTTTCGATTAATCGATTAATCGGATAAAAAAAATGAATGTAAATTTTTCATTTATTTAAAATAATTTACTAAACAAATGATGTTAAATACAAACAGCAGAATAAAAAAACTTTGATAATACATTTCTTGTCTTTATTTCCCAACCAGCCCCCAATATATGCACATTTGAGCCCAGGCTTGCTACGCTGCCTCCCAGACATGCCATGCTGCCCCCCCACATATGCCACGCTGCCTACCACAGCACTCCACGCTGCCTCCCACATCTGCCACTCCACGCTGCCTCCCACATCTGCCACTCCACGCTGCCTCCCACATCTGCCACTCCACGCTGCCTCCCACATCTGCCACTCCACGCTGCCTCCCACGTCTGCCACTCCACGCTGCCTCCCACATCTGCCACGCCACGCTGCCTCCCACATCTGCCACTCCACCCCCCACATGCCACTGTGCCTGATACGCCTTATACCCCCTGAAACACCACTCCATCCTCCCCAGACATGCCACCCTGCCCTCCCCACATATGCCACGCCATGCTGCCTCCCACATCTGCCACTCCACAATGCCTCCCACATATGCCACGCTGCCTCCCACATCTGCCACTCCACGCTGCCTCCCACATCTGCCACTCCACGCTGCCTCCCACATCTGCCACTGCGCCTGATACGCCTTATATCCCCTGATACCCCACTCCATCCTTCAAGACATGCCACCCTGCCTCCCAGACATGCCACTTCTCTACCCCAGATATGCCACTCTACCCCCAGATATGCCTTATACACTCTGATTTTTATTTTACATAATATTTGAAAAATATTGTTTTCCAACCATATGCCCAGTTGCCCCCCGTGTCATTTGTGGGTTAAATCTTGTATGCTGTGTATGTGCAATGCATGGGTTCTCTCTCTAATGTCAAATTACCCTGATTTATAGTACAGATTTTAAAGAAGATGTTTTTGAAATAGTTAAATAGCACAACACATTTACTTGAATTTTACAATTGTTTATTTTCATACTTATATTTTATGGAACCCACCTCATGGACGTACCCATAAAGGTATATCTCTCTAAAACCAGGTGTGGAGCATAAAATATTTAACCTGATCTACACATTTGATGTCAGGGCTCTGGCATCATATGCTCACTAATATCATTGGGGTATTATTGTGGTACTCTTATTGACGTTTTTCATTAAGATGGAGCGATTTTACACTCATGCTCTCAGGTAAAAAATAACCTAGAACACAGTTGTGATAGATCAAGTGAATTGGGTATCTAACTGTTAGAATTTCAAATCTTTCTCTATTACTTGCAGATGCCATTGCTACTTGCCCTTCAAGCCGCAATTACCACCTCGGCGGCAGAGAAAGGGACTAAGATGCTCACCCCAATAAAGGAGTCTCAGACTGTTTCAAAGTAGGTGCTCTTCCTTATATGAAACATATCTTTTTGATTTTTTCTTTCTTGCATGAGATTATTAAATGTTTGGATTGAGATTATTATGATCCAGTAATTGTACATTTAACTGACCACTCTATAAATATATAAAACAGCTTTTCTTATATCTACAAAACAATTTTAAAAGGCACCCTATACGCAGTAAATGTCATAGAGTCTTGTGTGATTGGCCCTTTACTTATTCATTATTATTATTAATTAAAATAGTAGTATCATATTCCACACTGCTGTATAATATTTGCTCACTTTGTAACTTGACTAAAATTGAATTATTTCATAGTATCACAGCCTGATATCAACTCTGCTTTCACATACTGGGCCTTTCAGACACCCGTTACAGAGATTACAAATTACAAAATCCAAAACATTAAGATGTAATTAAAACCTGTTATTAAAACACATGGTACATACACAAATTCTTACACTTAATATTTACTAACCACTAAGCATTTTTGCCAGATTACCAGATCTTGCCGTGGAACAGACAGAATCATTGGCTTCCTAAGAACTTCCCACAGAAGAAGCTGTCCAACAGATTTGTCTTATGTCATCATTGCCTGTGGGAGATGAATGCAGAAGTGGCCCAGTTAGAAGAGATAAACGTGGAGCACAGCACAAAACCTAAATTGTACCCCCTACCATGCAATAGTTCTGTAGCTTATAAGTATATGTGATAACCTAGTGATTGATAATAAAATCATAAAAATATTAAACGTTTTGAGACTGCGTGTTGTCTATTGGAAATTGACGTGTGTTCCATGTACAGTTGTGTAAAATAGAAAGTTTAGCAGGTATAAAACTGAGGTAAATGCAACCTCAGATGAACAACAAAGAAGGCTTTGCGATCTGATGGAGAACCCATCAGGTTGGGGACTAAAAGGAAACATTTGGGACATGAGGATTTCAGTTTTTCAACTTGGAATTTTGACACCTGATCATAATATTTTTGTTAGTTATTTTACTAATCAGTTGTCGTCAAGGGGTTAAATGAAACGCCAGTATACTGTTATTCAGTCTAAATGTTCCCTTTAAAACACTGCACCTGTAAGCAAAGTTTATGCCACCATTTTCCTTGGACACCATGCCCAAATACTAGGCAGTCCCGTTTAAAACTGGACACCTAATAGAAAAACGCATTGAATGTGTGAACCGTGGTTCTTTGTCATTAATAAAATAAAAATATATTATAAAGAATGAAGTAAAATGCGAACATGAGTTTAAGACTCCTTTAATGCTATCTTAACAAACTATCTTAACAAACTATCTACCACGAACTATGTTCAGTCCGCAACATTCAGTGACGATCTCAAATGGAAAGTGCAAAGTAAAGTCACTGAGTAGGGAGTTCAGGTTCCTCAGCATCAAAATATTGACCCTGTTCTTCGTCATCCGCAAAATTTTCTTCAAAATCCCTGGTCCTGGCAGCCTCATAGCTGGTCAAAGGAACATGGAAGTCATAAAATGCTGCAGTTTTGATATTTCTGCCTCCAGAAATGCCTTTTACCCCCTATATGCCACCCTGCCTCCAAAAATGCCAGAGTGGCATCTAGGGGGTTACGAGGCATATCATGGGACAGAGTGGCATATAAGGGGGTATAAGGCATTTCTGGAGGCAGAGTGGCATAGATGGGGTTAACGGGCATTTTTGGAGGCAGAGTGCCATACAGGGGGTTAAATGGCATATCATGGTGCACTCTGCCTCAAGAAAAGCCTTATGGCACCCATAGAATCCCCCCCACCCACTTACCAGTGCTTCTGACTCCCTGGTGTCTGGTGGGGGCAGCGGATGTTCCACCGGAACTTCTATGAGCACCGGAAGGTCATGTGATGCCGGTGCTGCGTAATAGGAGCTACGGCAGAAGTAAAAGCAGTAACGGCGATTGTCTGCGTTCATCGACCAGATGTCCGTCGGCTGGCAGAGAGGATAATTCCCTGCAGCGCTGTGGGGAATTCTCCTCTCTGGCAGCCGGGAAAGGTATGCGCGATGCGCATAGACAACCTCCACTGCTGCCGGCACTTTCTCCGGTGTCTTCACCTCCTGTGTCTCCTTCACATCCCATGCCTCCTGGACCTGACTATTCCAAACAGGTAGAACCGATGCAGCTGGTGTTCACCTGCCTTTCAGTGGAGGAGACAGACTAACGGAGGAAGAAGGGCCTCTGCCTATACTGTTGTAAGCCGGGTTATTTGCTTAGGTTGCGCCTGTCGTTGCCGGGAAAGGCTGTCTACATGACTTCCGCTAGGTCCCGGGGTATGGGAGTGTACGTTAAGGGCCCATGGTGTGCCAAACGGTGGACAATGGAATGGCTAGGATCTGACATCTTCAAGAATTTGGCTTTACTCAAGCTTTTTCCTATTGCTGTGGCCATCGAGTTGTGGGGTGCAGAGAAGAGGGACCAGCCAGTGAAAGTAAGGTCACTTTTACCTTTTTCATCCCTCCCTCCCTGTTGTATGTGTCATATTTAGGGGAGCCAGGGACCAAAGTGGGGAGGCAATTATAAAACGCTACATATACACTATATATATATATGTATATATATATACATATATATATATAGTAAAAGATGACACAAGGCAGGATGGGTCCATGCTTTCATGATGTTTACTCCAAAGTCTAACCCTGCCATCTGAATTTTGCAGCTGGAATCATAGTTACATTGTTACATAGGCTGAAAAAAGACATGCGTCCTTCATGTTCAGCCTTTCCCGCATACCGTATTTCCTCGATTATAAGATGACCCTGATTATAAGACGACCCCCCAAAATCTGAATATTCATTTAGGAAAAAAAGAAAAAATCCTGAATATAAGACAACCCTATAGGAAAAAAGTTTTACTATTAAATATGAATTCATGTAAACTATTTTTTCATATTTATTAACCCCTTGATGACAATTGCCGGTCCGGGCATGTCACGGAAAAACATGTCGTTTACGACAATTGACGTGCCAGGACCGGCATGCCTTTAAACGGGTGCAGAAAGCGATCTACTTGCGCTTTCTGCACCCAAACGGCGTTGCTGTAATGCCTTGACCTTGAGGTATTCAGCAACGCCACGATTGGCACTAAGGGGCCATCTCTGGCCCCTCTCCTGGGCGTCAACATCCGCCATACATTGTATGGCGGCGGACGCCCGTTTTAAAAGCGCTGATCGCCTCCTAAACTTAAATGGTGTCGCTGGAATGCCTCGATCAGGAGGCATCCAGCGACACCAAACACTTACCTCGGGATGGACTGTGACCGCTCCGGGAAAAAAAACAATAAAGTAGAAAAAAGTTCGCTAGATGTCGCCAGACCCTCTAGAGAACTCTGGCTCCACTTGCAGGTTGAATACAGGTACTGCATTCAACCATGCAAGTCAATGGCGCCCAGCTTTCTAATCACAGTGTGATTAGTAAAAATAAATAAAAAAATAAAATAAAATTAATAATAATTAGAAAAAAATAGTAAAAAAACAGTAAAATGTTGAAAAAAATGTTACATTTTTTTTTTAAAAAAGGCAAAAAACTAAATATATATATAAAAAATATATTTTTGTGAGCAAGTCCTAAAATTAGCATATTAGCTTAAAACAATTCTCGCATGGAAAGAGTTCAAATACTGGCATATTAAATGCCCATGGGGTGTCTACTTTTAAAAAATTTATGATTTGATGGGGTAAATTGAATTGGCCGGGTTCAACAATGTCCCAATTAACACGGGGGGAAGGATGGCCACACATCTAATTTCCAATTAGAAAAATGCACACGTACCAAATGTGGCCTTTTAGTTCCCCCAAAAAATGACAAACCCATGCATGTGGGGTATCACTGTACTCAGGAGATGTTGCTGAACACATATTGGGGTGTCGTGTGACAGCGGCATATACCAGGAGCTGTAAATTCATACATAACATAGGTGTGTGGGGGAAAAATACACACAAAAGAATACTACTGCAGACTTTGAAAAAATTCTGGTGGTAAATTGTGTGCAAAGAGTTAAAATACCAGCATTTAAAATACCCTGGGGTGTCTAGTTTTCAAAAATATATGGTTTTGTTGGGCACACTGAAATGGCCCGGCTCAAAGATGTACCAAATAGGGCATGGGCAGTGGATCCCCAAATGCCAAAGTTCAACATTGAAAAATGCGCATGCCCCAAATGTGGCCCTTTTGCCCCCAAACAACCAGGAGAAATCATTCATGTGAGGTATCGCTGTACTCAGGAGATGTTGCTGAACACATATTGGGGTGTTTTGTGATAGTGACATATACGAGAACCTTTTAATTCATACCTGAAGTAAAATGTGCGTGACAAAACAAATGCAAAAAAATGACTACCACAAAGTTTGACAAAGACTGGTGGTAGACATGGTGCATGGAAAGAGTTAAAATACTAGCATTTGAAATACCCTGGGGTGTCTAGTTTTCAAAAATATATGGCTTTATTGGGCACACTGAAATGGCCCGGCTCAAAGATGTACCAAATAGGGCATGGGCAGTGGATCCCCAAATGCCAAAGTTCAACATTGAAAAATGCGCATGCCCCAAATGTGGCCCTTTTGCCCCAAACAGCCAGGCAAAATCATTCATGTGAGTTATCGCTGTACTCAGGAGATGTTGCTAAACACATATTGGGGTGTTTTATGATAGTGACATATA
This sequence comes from Spea bombifrons, assembly GCF_027358695.1. Taxonomy (NCBI): domain Eukaryota; kingdom Metazoa; phylum Chordata; class Amphibia; order Anura; family Pelobatidae; genus Spea; species Spea bombifrons. The sequence continues at coordinate 14,839,361 of NC_071097.1, read as the reverse complement.
CCAGAACCTGTTTATTCATACCTGAAGTAAAATGTGTGTGAAAAAACAAATGCAAAAAAATTACTACTATAAAGTTTGCAAAAGGCTGATGGTAGAATTAGTGCTTGGAAAGGGTTAAAATACTAGCATTTGGAATACCCTGGGCTGTCTAGTTTTCAAAAATATATGACTTGATGGGGTAAATTGCATTGGCTGGCTTCAAATATACCCGAAATGGCACATGGGGGGAAGAATTACCAGATTTGGAAAAAATGGCTTTGAAATAGCAAAACGCTACCTGTACATATTGACCCATAATGGGTAGAAAAAAGCAAAAAAAAACATAAAAACATTAGGTATTTCTAAACTCAGGACAAATAGTAGAATCTATTTAGCAGGTTTTTTCATTACCTTTTACAGATGAGTAAAAGATTTTTCAACTAAAAGTTAGAAACAGTCATTTTTTCTAAATTTTTCACCATATTTTATACTTTTTTTTAATAGTAAATAATATGATACAATCAAAACAATGTCATCTAAAGAAGGCCCTTCTTGTCCTGAAAAAAACAATATCTAATGTGTGTGGGTTCAGTAAACGGGAAAGAAGAAAATTACAGCTAATCACGAGTAGCGCAGAAATGTTAAAACGGCCATTGTCACGAAGGGTACAAAAAGTAAAATCAGCCTTTGTCACGAAGCGGTTAAAAGCTATGATTGAGAAAAATATTGTTATTGTATTTATTTGCCATCCTGCCCCCCAGTTATGCACATCTGACCCCAGGCTTGCCACTCTACCTCCCTGCCTTATACCCCCCATATATGCCACTCTGCCTCCCTGATATGCCTTTTACTCCCTATATGCCACCCTGCCTCCAAAAATGCCAGAGTGGCATCTAGGGGGTTACGATGCATATAATGGGACAGAGTGGCATATAAGGGGGTATAAGGCATTTCTGGAGGCAGTGTGGCATATATAGGGTTAACGGGGATTTTTGGAGGCGGGGTGCCATACAGGGGGTTAAATGGCATATCATGGTGCACTCTGCCTCAAGAAAAGCCTTATGGTACCCATAGAAACCCCCCCCCCCACTTACCAGTGCGATTGTCTGCATTCATCGACCAGGCATTCGCCGGCTGGCAGAGAGGAGAATTCTCTGCAGCGCTGTGGGGAATTCTCCTCTCTGGCAGCCGGGAAAGGTATGCGCGATGCGCATAGACAACCTCCACTGCTGCCGGCACTTTCGCCGGTGCGTGGTGATAGACGCCCGGTGTAAGTGGCGGCAGCAGCTGAAGTTACCAGACAGGAGGATCCAGGTCCCCTGCAGCGCTGCTGGGGATCTGGATCTTAGTCTCACAGTCAGACCTCATTTGAGGTCTGATTAGAAGATGACCGTGATTATAAGATGAGGGGTATTTTTTAGAGCATTTGCTCTCAAAAAAACCTTGTCTTATAATCAAGCAAATACGGTATGTCAATTGGTGTTGCTGTTGATCCAAAAGAAGGCAAAAATCCAGTATGGATAGCCCTGGCTCAACTGAAAGGCAGGGCTGCATGTGGTTGTGGGGATAGGGGTTAAATAAAGGTCAGGCAGTGTCAGGCACGTACCTACCGGCAGCAGCCTGCACCCGCTGCCCGCCTCCGACAGGGAAGGCGCCGACGAACGGCAGGGCGTCCGTCCGTTCATCGCCGGCGTCCTTCGCGGGCTGTGTCCCCCGGAGCTCCTCTCCTCGTGTCCTCGGAGGGAGCGAGATTCGCGGGTGCCGCGGTTGCAGGAACGCCGAGGTGGGGGGTGGTGCTGCAGCATGCTGCTCCGAAACCACCTCCCTCTGCAGTCCATGGGGAAAGAGACAGAGGGGGCGGGACTGTAAAATATTCTAATACATTTTCTAACCTCAATTAAGAAATGGACCATATATAATTATTAGTATAGGCAATAGTCAAAGATATGTAATCATTGGGCATAAATAAATGATAATTAAGATATATTAATAGGTTTCAATAATAAGCTTCAAGGTTTCCTTGACCTTAAATATAGAATGAAGGATTTGCTGAACATGCAGTCTATAGATAGGATAGTAGCTTGCTAATGCATGGTATAGTTGTAACTCTAAAAGGGCATTACAATATACGTACAGTGACCACCTAAAATAGGGTTGAGGCGTGTAAGACCTAAGTGAACATGTTTGAACACCTAATTAGGTGAAGACCAATAGACTGACATCATTTTCAAATGATATATAAGCTTGGTGTAAGAGAGGCATGGGAGGAGAGGTAGAGGAGAGATGTACTTGCCATCCACAGACTCTTCTTGTCCCAACACTCCCTCCCTCCATCCTCAGGAATGCATAGGACAGATGCCATCAACTAAATTCCTTTCCTAGGTTTTGTAAGACTTGTTTCGTATTATTTTTGTTATCTTCTTTTTATATTCTTCTTCTATTTTTGTTCGTATTAAATGTTTTACCTTTGTTTGCATCTAAGTGACTCTGCCTATTTTTGACGCACATACATTTATATGTGATCCAATTATTTGAAGTTTGTATTGGCCCTATATATTTTCTTACATATCTGGCGTGCCGGCCCTGCGTATTTTTTCCTGACCTTTGCCCTCCAGCTTGCTCAGGGGGAAGGGCAGATATATCTGTCCACTTTTTGCAAACTGTCGGGAGAAAATTAAGAAAAGGACCTTTGAGAATACAGACTTATTGGAACTACACGAACTGGAACTGCTAAAAGACGCTATTAACGGCAGACGCAAGAAAGCCATACAGCGTGAAACAACAGCCACTCAAGGAGAGTTCACTAAACAGGGTAAGTCATGGATTTTATAAAAACATATGCTAACAAAAGTAAAATAACTTTTCAATTTGATAATTGTCCTACTAATGCACAGTTATGGGCTAGTATGTACAAACAATGTGAGCTAGAGAATATGAAGATAGATAAGAAATTGTTATGTATTGATAAACTTAAGAAGAAACTGCAAAATGTCCTAAGCATGTTTAAAACATTTAATGACTTGATTGTGGAGGATTTACAACCTAGACAAAGTATTTGCATGATTAACAAAGTTGTACCAGAATCTAACCCTGATGACAATACTGACGACTTTAACAGCTGTCCCGACTGTTTTGTTTTAGCTCAGCAATTAGAGAACTTGGAGAGGGCTAGGGACAGACAAGCTCAGTTACTGTCTAAACTATGTTTAGAAAATAAGAAGGTGTCAGTTATCACCAAACAAGAAGGTAAGAAGGGCGCATCTTTTGTCCCTGAAATAGCTGGTACCTCAACAATAGATTCTGATGAGGAACTTGACGTAGGAGGAGTTGAGAGACAAAAGCTCAGAGACAGTGCAACAAAATTGACTTTAAAAATTAATGATCAATTAATAAAAATTGCCAAAGATATTCCTAAATATGACGATAAGATGGATGCATTCCATAATATTGATGTATTTGAAACAAATACAAATTCCAATTAAATAATAAACAAAGAAACACCATTTTTAGGCTTTGGATACCTTCACATATGTCCAAAAGGTTACAGGACACACCCACAGAGGACGCATTAGGTCAAGTAGTGCATGCAAATGAAGGGGATAGATTGAAACAATTAATTCTGTTTACAACTGGTGACTCATCTCCTTCTCTTGACTTAATTGAATCTCTAAAAGTAAATCTTCAAGATGATCCCTTTGCATTTTTGTTGAAATTTGAGAAAGCCTATAGAATGGTAATGGGAGTTGATGATGGAGATGAAACACAGGCAATGATTACAGCATTTGTAAGGAAATTTAAATATCTAGATCCTGTATCAGTTCAGCTTGCCTCTGAAAAACCTAGTTTGCAAGAAGCAGCCATATTCATTGATCGTATTAGAAGAGCAATGAAAATGTCAACTGTAAAGGTAAAAGTATCTACAGTACAGGAACTAATTGACAAACGGCGAGAATTAACTCAGAATGACTGTCACAAGCCACAAACTAATCCTACTAATTTTGAACGATTTGATAATACTAACCAAAAGATATTCAGACCAAATGTTAGTTGTTATCATTGTGGTCAAAGAGGACATTTGAAGTGGCAGTGTAAACAATTTCTTAAAAATAGAAAATTTGTCCCTAGAACACAAAATTTTGGGAAAGAAAATGGGCTGATGCCAACAGCCCCACCTACTGGTGAACAATTTAAGTCAACGTCCCCATACACTCCACTAATAAGACAGGTGCAAGAGCTCACAACAAATAGTACTGCTACTAATGTAACAGGAAAGAATGTCAGGAGGGGTCTGACACCCTCTCAGTGACTAGATAAGAATCAATCACTCTGTAAGTTGACCTATGTAGCTCCGGTGTCAACTGACAACTGTGGCAGACCATACGTCAAGGGAAAATTACAGGGAAAAGAGATTACATTCCTAATTGATACAGGAGCTCAATTAAGTGTGACTAATCAAGCTTTACCTATAACATCTAACTCACCTGTTTGCACGATTGTAGGTTTTAGTGGTAAAGGTAATACTTCAGCAACTTTGGTTACTGGTGTTTTGTTTGAGATTCCTGGCTATTTGTGTACTGAAATTGATATCTGGCATTGTCCTAGCTCAGAAAATATCTTAGGGGCTGATGTAATGAGAGAAAGAGGTTGGGTCATTGACTTAGGGAATCAAGTGATTTGGAGAAGTAATAACCTTAAAGGGCCTGTAGTAATTGATCCAAGTGACTACAGTGTATTGGCCGTCATCAATTTAATTGAGGAGGTATCCCCAAATCATGTATGGCCACAAATGGATTGTAATGACTTGACTCTTGTAGAAATTGTGCATAAATATCCCTCATTATGGGCTCAATCTAAGAATGAGGTAGGGACAATGAAAGATGTTGTTGTTAAAGTGGAAGGAACAGATCCCATAGCTCAGAAACAGTACCGATTGCCTCCAGATTCAATTGAGCCTTTGTCCAAAATTATTGAAGAACTACTTCAACGAGGCGTCATACGCAAATCAAATTCGGTGACAAACTATCCGTTATGGGCAGTTAAGAAACCAGATAATTCTTATAGAATGCTTCTAGATCTGCGTATGTTTCATAAATGTACCCCAAATGTGGCGCCAATTGTAGCAGATACCCCCGACATCATGTCTCGATTGAATGCTAAGGCAAAGTTTTTCTCGGTACTGGATATCAGTAATGGTTTTTTCAGTATTCAGATAGAGAGGAGTTGTCAATACAAATTTGCTTTTACTTTTCTGAATGAGCAATATGTATTTTGCAGATTACCACAAGGGGCGCACATGTCACCTAGTCTGTTTCATCAGGCATTGGCAAAAGTGTTATCAAAATTCTCAAGGCAAGATTGTATTCTACAGTATGTGGATGATATCTTGTTGGTAACAGAGAGTAGAGAGGAACACCTCACCTTGCTAGCAGAATTGTTTAATCTGTTGTACGAGTCAGGATTGAAATTAAATCCAAGGAAGGTCCAATTACTGAAACAAGAGGTTCAGTACTTGGGAGTTTTGATAAGTCCAGGCCAGAGACGTCCTTTGCAGGAAAGAGTAGCAACAGTAGCAGCTTTGCCTGTACCTACAACTTTTAAAGCTTTAAGACAATTCCTGGGACTTGTAAATTTTTCTAGAGACTTCATAGAGGGCTTTGCTGAAAAAGCTAAACCCTTATATGACTTACTAAAAAGTACTGATGATGACAATTTGTTTGGTCCATGGGGAGATGAGCAGCAGAAAGCGTTTGAACAACTTAAACTTGATTTACAGAGAGCACCAGCTTTGACAACTGTGTATCCATCTAAGCCTTTTGCTTTACAAGTTCATACCTCGGAGACGGCTGTCTCGGCAGTTTTACTGCAGCTACAGGGAAAGGAATGGAGAATAGTTGGCTATTTTTCCAAACTCCTTTCACCTGTGGAAAAAGGGTTTGAAACGTGTGCAAGACATCTGGTGGGTGTACACTTTGCAGTCAAGGCGACTGAACATATTGTTGGGTTTAATAAACTAATTCTGCAGACCCCTCACTCCACCTTGAAATTGCTTCTTGAAAAAAGTATCCCAGGAGTGTCACATCAAAGATTTGCACATTGGTTGTTGTCTTTATCTCCAAAACAGATTGAAGTGGATCATAAAGCTAAATATGTGCTCCCTCAACTAATGCAATATGAGGGTGAATCACATGAGTGTGCTGAGACATTTCAGGGGGATTTTCCATCTCTTTTTAGAAAAGAAGTAGAGGAAACTGATGAACCAGTATTTGTAGATGGTTCTAGATTTTGTTTGAAAGGACAATATTATACCGGATATGCCATTTGGTTTCCAAAGAAAGGCCGAGCTATTCAGCATAGACTACCAGGACATTTTTCTGCACAGAGAGCAGAAATTGAAGCTGTTAAAACAGTATTGGAAATTAATGAGAAAGAAAATAATGATCCTTTGGTAATCTATAGCGATAGTTCATATGTCGTACGTTCACTAACAGACTACTTACCTGTGTGTAAAAAACGAGGTTTTGTGGATTCATCTAACAAAATCTTAAGTCATGTTGATACATTGCAGACTATCTTTGAGCTTGCTTCTAAAAATCCTAACCGATATGCTATTGTCAAAGTACCAGGCCATAGCAGAGGAACTAGTGATTTAGCTTTGGGAAATGAGAAAGCAGATTCTCTAGCCAAGGAAGCAGCTTTGACAGGAGAGATAGTGATGGAACTAGAACCGTTGGAAGTACTACCAGTAAAGAGTAAGGAAGCAAATTTACTTTCATTTAGTGATGAACAGATGAAAGATCCGTTCATTGTGGAATGTAAGAATAAGATAACACCTCCTTTTGTTTTCGAAAATGGAGTGATTTGTTATGAAATGCAAGGTAATTTACTTCCAGTTGTGCCTAAACACTTGCAGACGGAATTCACCCGCTATAATCATGAAAGTTTAGGTCATGTGGGTCAGCAAAAGTTGCTGGAATTTCTCAAAGAGAAGTTTTATTGGGACAAAATGGAGGACTCTGTACAAAATGTTGTTCAGTCATGTCTCATTTGTGCTTAAGTAAACCCCAGGCCTAAAGGACAAAAGCCTCCACTTCTAAGAATTGCACCTGCAGACGGTCCGTGGTCTACATTGCAGATTGACTACGTAGGTCCCCTACCTTCAGGTAAACAAGGTCTCAGGTACGCATTGGTTGTGGTAGATGTATTTTCTAAGTGGGTAGAACTGTTGCCTGTCAGGAAAGATGATGCTTTGTCTACGGCAAAAGCATTAGTGAATCATGTTTTTTGTACTTGGGGAATCCCAAGGATGATTTCATCTGACAGGGGGAGCCATTTTACCGGCAAAGTCATGCAGGCTGTTTGCGCAATCCTGGGGGTACGTCAACAATTCCATGTTCCATACCATCCTCAGTCCGCAGGTGTTGTAGAAAGAATGAACAGAACGATTAAGTCTAGAATTGCAAAAATGTTACTTGATAAAGGAAATACTTGGGTTGATGCAGTACCTCTGGTATTGATGAGTATTAGGGGAACAAGTTCCTCAACTACCCAGTATACACCTTTTGAATTAATGACAGGAAGGAAAATGCCATTGATCTTTCCTCATGAACCGTTTTTGTCTACTCCACAGAAAGATGCCATTGCAAGAACTAAGTGGTTACAGATACTTCAGGAGAATTTAAAAACAATTCTTCCTCACGCAGCGTCTAGAATGCAGCGTATGGTACCGCCTCACTCTTCTAAATTTGTGAGAGGAGCATCAGTAATGATTAAGACTTTTAGGAAGGCGGGACCTTGGGAAAGTAATTGGGAAGGACTGTTTGAAATAATCGATACGATGGGTCAAGTTATGATCCTTGTTCAAAGGACAGAAAAGACTGTGAAAAATACCCGTAGGCAGCAGAAGCTGTGGGTACATGTTGACCAGTGTAAATTGTATGTTTCTAACTAAATTCTGTTCTTGCAGGAACACAGTTCTGCAAGAAAATGGAGGAACAAAACTGTTTACTATTGGACAGAGAATCTCCAGAGAAACAGCAATACAAGAAGCATGACATCAAGATAGCGTGCTACATATTACTTCCATGGTTGTTGGTGCTGAGTTTTTTGGTTGCTGTGTTGTTTGAACTATACCAGAAGCCAATTGGAATTGATGATCCGACAAAGGATTTACCACAGAAGACATTGTTATCACATAAAATAAGAGAAGTTCAGGTGGATCGACTCCTGACATCAGACATTGATACATCAAGAGACATTGTTGGACAAATTAGATTCGGTTATGGCTCCAGAGATCAACCTTGTTTGACTATATTTTTTGAGCATACCTCAGAAATCACGGTTCATGCAAAAGTAGGACCAAAAGCCAAATTCACACAGTCACAGGGGAATTATACCCATAATAATCAGACAGGTGTTTGGGAATGTCATCCTACTGAGTCCATGTGGTGGTCTATAACAATTAAGGGAGAAGAACATGCACAATGGACAGGTGATGTTACCAATGAGATGTTAACATCAGGGAAAATGGGAAGATCTAAGACAGAGATTTGGTATAAGACTCAGTCTTATGGGAAAATCTTAGATCCTTCACTGCTTTCTATATCAGCAGGGGATGATGATTGGACTAGGGTTTGGAACTTTCAGGTGGAAAGAGAGACAGCTTTGGTCAAAGTATCTTTTGTGTTTACGGTAACTAATTCTATAGCACCTGAAGTTAGAGTTAATCCCCGTAGTGTCCAAGAGGAATTGGAACCTATAGAACTACAATGTGGGACAAGGTTACCATTACCTCAGGAAGCATCGCTCGTTTGGTCAAAAGGGAAAACATCTTTAGGAAGTTTTACGAATAATATCCAACTTGTATACTTCATAAGGGTCAAATGGGGGATGTACATTGGAATGGTATGCATTTTATGCTTAGATTAGATAGTCCAACTCGTAAAGACTCTGGGATATATGAATGTTGTGTATTACTGAAAGGAGATTACAAACACTGCGACAGAGCAAATGTCAGTGTTTGGTCCCCTGAAGATAATTTGTGTACTGGTACTACACTCAAACCATCCAATCCTTTTCAGGTTAATTACTTTCAATCTAAACCATTATTGAGGAATGGATCGTTTGTAACCCTAGTTTGGACTTTTAACATGACTGATTGGAAAATATCCACTTGGTTTCCTCGATGTTTGTCACACCTTACTAATATGGAAAAAGGTCTTGCCCAATGGTTTGGACAAAATCCATTGAGAATGACAAGAAGTAGACGAGGTGTTATTGAGGGAATCTTGGGGGGTGTTGGTTCGGTAGGAAGCTTACTGAATACTATGGATATAAATACTCTTAAATCCGATTTGGGATCCGTAAGTTATGTAGGAAGTCAGGGAGCAAAAGTACAAAAAGGGTTAAATCAGTTATTGGAACAAATGGTTCTAAGTTCTGCTACTGTGATTGGGTCGTCTGTATCTCACTTACAGGATGCCACTTTAGACTTAATAGAGAGTCTCACACAGATAGACCATTTTCCTTGGAAAACATGGACTGAAGAAATAAAGAAAGATAAGGGATTATTGGCTATATTAAAACAACAATTGAAAGATGCCGAAATTGTTTTCCAACATAAACAAGGTGAATTAGAACAAATTCAACATCAATGGAATGATATGTCTGGAGTTAGTTGGTGGTCAAATTTAAAAAAATCAGTAAATATGTGGTCACAATCTTCGGTAAAATCCGCAGCTGGGAATATAATGTTGAATCCAATTGTTATTATAGCTATACTTGTTTTATTATGTATTATTTATCAAAGTTTTCTTATGTGTAGAATAAGTAAGATATATAAACATGTTAAGTATGAAGTAGATAAGGGAGATGGAATATTAAGGGAATTGATAAAAAGAGCACAATCCTCTCATTCCATAACAAATGTAGAGAAAAGGGTGTCTCATGCTAATGATTATCATATGGTCCCAGGTAAAGTGTGATGTGATTGTAGTATAAATGTGATACGAATGTGATACGAATGGTGAGTAAATGTGTATATTTGAAAAGATATGATAAGGATATTATCCTATCATCAGGGGGAATTGTAAAATATTCTAATACATTTTCTAACCTCAATTAAGAAATGGACCATATATAATTATTAGTATAGGCAATAGTCAAAGATATGTAATTATTGGGCATAAATAAATGATAATTAAGATATATTAATAGGTTTCAATAATAAGCTTCAAGGTTTCCTTGACCTTAAATATAGAATGAAGGATTTGCTGAACATGCAGTCTATAGATAGGATAGTAGCTTGCTAATGCATGGTATAGTTGTAACTCTAAAAGGGCATTACAATATACGTACAGCGACCACCTAAAATAGGGTTTAGGCGTGTAAGACCTAAGTGAACATGTTTGAACACCTAATTAGGTGAAGACCAATAGACTGACATCATTTTCAAATTGTATATAAGCTTGGTGTACGAGAGGCATGGGAGGAGAGGTAGAGGAGAGATGTACTTGCCATCCACAGACTCTTCTTGTCCCAACACTCCCTCCCTCCATCCTCAGGAATGCATAGGACAGATGCCATCAACTAAATTCCTTTCCAAGGTTTTGTAAGACTTGTTTCGTATTATTTTTGTTATCTTCTTTTTATATTCTTCTTCTATTTTTGTTCGTATTAAATGTTTTACCTTTGTTTGCATCTAAGTGACTCTGCCTATTTTTGACGCATATACATATTTATGTGTTGTTCCTGATACGAAGTTTGTGTTTGGCCTATATTTTCTTACAGCATCAAAATATTGACCCTGTTCTTCGTCATCCGCAAAATTTTCTTCAAAATCCCTGGTCCTGGCAGCCTCATAGCTGGTCAAAGGAACATGGAAGTCATAAAATGCTGCATTATTGATATTTCTGCCTCCAGAAATGCCTTTTACCCCTATATGCCACCCTGCCTCCAAAAATGCCAAAGTGGCATCTAGGGGGTTACGAGGCATATCATGGGACAGAGTGGCATATAAGGGGGTATAAGGCATTTCTGGAGGCAGAGTGGCATATATGGGGTTAACGGGCATTTTTGGAGGCGGAGTGCCATACAGGGGGTTAAATGGCATATCATGGTGCACTCTGTCTCAAGAAAAGCCTTATGGCACCCATAGAATCCCCCCCCACCCACTTACCAGTGCTTCTGACTCCCTGGTGTCTGGTGGGGGCAGCGGATGTTCCACCGGAACTTCTATGAGCACCGGAAGGTCATGTGATGCCGGTGCTGCGTCATAGGAGCTACGGCGGAAGTAAAAGCAGTAACGCCGATTGTCTGCGTTCATTGACCAGACGTCCGTCAGCTGGCAGAGAGGAGAATTCCCTGCAGCGCTGTGGGGAATTCTCCTCTCTGGCAGCCGGGAAAGGTATGCGCAATGCGCATAGACAACCTCCACTGCTGCCGGCACTTTCTCCGGTGTCTTCACCTCCTGTGTCTCCTTCACATCCCATGCCTCCTGGACCTGACTATTCCAAACAGGTAGAACCGATGCAGCTGGTGTTCACCTGCCTTTCAGTGGAGGAGACAGACTAACGGAGGAAGAAGGGCCTCTGCCTATACTGTTGTTAGCCGGGTTATTTGCTTAGGTTGCGCCTGTCGTTGCCGGGAAAGGCTGTCTACATGACTTCCGCTAGGTCCCGGGGTATGGGAGTGTACTTTAATGACCCGTGGTGTGCCAAACGGTGGACAATGGAATGGCTAGGATCTGACATCTTCAAGAATTTGGCTTTACTCAAGCTTTTTCCTATTGCTGTGGCCATCGAGTTGTGGGGTGCAGAGAAGAGGGACCAGCCAGTGAAAGTAAGGTCTCTTTTACCTTTTTCATCCCTCACTCCCTGTTGTATGTGTCATATTTAGGGGTGCCAGGGACCAAAGTGGGGAGGCAATTATAAAACGTTACATATACACTATATATATATATATATATATATATATATATATATATATATATATATATATATATATACATACATATATATATATATAGTAAAAGATGACACAAAGCAGGATGGGTCCATGCTTTCATGATGTTTACTCCAAAGTCTAACCCTGCCATCTGAATGTTGCAGCTGGAATCATAGTTACATTGTTACATAGGCTGAAAAAAGACATGCGTCCATCATGTTCAGCCTTTCCCGCATACCGTATTTCCTCGATTATAAGATGACCCTGATTATAAGACGACCCCCCAAAATCTGAATATACATTTAGGAAAAAAAGAAAAAATCCTGAATATAAGACAACCCTATAGGAAAAAAGTTTTACTATTAACTATGAATTCATGTAAACTATTTTTTCATATTTATTAACCCCTTGATGACAATTGCCGGTCCGGGCAATTGCCGGTCATGTAAACTATTTTTTCATATTAATTAACCCCTTGATGACAATTGCCGGTCCGGGCACGATCGCCTCCTAAACTTAAATGGTGTCGCTGGAATGCCTCGATCAGGAGGCATCCAGCGACACCAAACACTTACCTCGGGATGGACTGTGACCGCTCCGGGAAAAAAAAACAATGAAATAGAAAAAAGTTCGCTAGATGGTCGCCAGACCCTCTAGAGAACTCTGGCTCCACTTGCAAGTTGAATACAGGTACTGCATTCAACCATGCAAGTCAATGGATCCCAGCTTTCTAATCACAGTGTGATTAGTAAAAATAAATAAAAAAATAAAATAAAATTAATAATAATTAGAAAAAAATAGTAAAAAAACAGTAAAATGTAAAAATAATTTTCCACTGATGTCACTATCAGGGAAACCTTCAAGTTGAAAAAAAATGTTAATTTTTTTTTTAAAAAAAGGCAAAAAAAATAAAATATATATATAAAAAATATATTTTTGTGAGCAAGTCCTAAAATTAGCATATTAACTTAAAACAATTCTCGCATGGAAAGAGTTTAAATACTGGCATATTAAATGCCCATGGGGTGTCTACTTTTAAAAAATGTATGATTTGATGGGGTAAATTGAATTGGCCGGGTTCAACAATGTCCCAATTAACACGGGGGGAAGGATGGCCACACATCTAATTTCCAATTAGAAAAATGCACACGTACCAAATGTGGCCTTTTAGTTCCCCCAAAAAATGACAAACCCATGCATGTGGGGTATCACTGTACTCAGGAGATGTTGCTGAACACATATTGGGGTGTCGTGTGACAGCGGCATATACCAGGAGCTGTAAATTCATACATAACATAGGTGTGTGGGGGAAAAATACACACAAAGGAATACTACTGCAGACTTTGAAAAAATTCTGGTGGTAAAATGTGTGTATGCAAAGAGTTAAAATACCAGCATTTAAAATACCCTGGGGTGTCTAGTTTTCAAAAATATATGGTTTTGTTGGGCACACTGAAATGGCCCGGCTCAAAGATGTACCAAATAGGGCATTGGCAGTGGATCCCCAAATGCCAAAGTTCAACATTGAAAAATGCGCATGCCCCAAATGTGGCCCTTTTGCCCCCAAACGACCAGGAGAAATCATTCATGTGAGGTATCGCTGTACTCAGGAGTTGTTGCTGAACACATATTGGGGTGTTTTGTGATAGTGACATATATGAGAACCTTTTAATTCATACCTGAAGTAAAATGTGCGTGACAAAACAAATGCAAAAAATGACTACCACAAAGGTTGACAAAGACTGGTGGTAGATATGGTGCATGGAAAGAGTTTAAATACTGGCATTTGAAATACCCTGGGGTGTCTAGTTTTCAAAAATATATGGCTTTATTGGGCATACTGAAATGGCCCGGCTCAAAGATGTACCAAATAGGGCAAGGGCAGTGGATCCCCAAATGCCAAAGTTCAACATTGAAAAATGTGCATGCCCCAAATGTGGCCCTTTTCCCCCAAACAGCCAGGCAAAATCATTCATGTGAGGTATCGCTGTACTCAGGAGATGTTGCTAAACACATATTGGGGTGTTTTATGATAGTGACATATACCAGAACCTGTTTATTCATACCTGAAGTAAAATGTGTGTGAAAAAACAAATGCAAAAAAATTACTACTATAAAGTTTGCAAAAGGCTGATGGTAGAATTTGTGCTTTGAAAGGGTTAAAATACTAGCATTTGGAATACCCTGGGCTGTCTAGTTTTCAAAAATATATGACTTGATGGGGTAAATTGCATTGGCTGGCTTCAAATATACCCGAAATGGCACATGGGGGGAAGAATTACCAGATTTGGAAAAAATGGCTTTGAAATAGCAAAACGCTACCTGTACATATTGCCCCATAATGTGTAGAAAAAAGCAAAAAAAAACATAAAAACATTAGGTATTTCTAAACTCAGGACAAATAGTAGAATCTATTTAGCAGGTTTTTTCATTACCTTTTACAGATGAGTAAAAGATTTTTCAACTAAAAGTTAGAAACAGTCATTTTTTTCTAAATTTTTCACCATATTTTATACTTTTTTTTAAATAGTAAATAATATGATACAATCAAAACAATGTCATCTAAAGAAAGCCCTTCTTGTCCTGAAAAAAAAAAAATATCTAATGTGTGTGGGTTCAGTAAACGGGAAAGAAGAAAATTACAGCTAAACACGAGTAGCGCAGAAATGTTAAAACGGCCATTGTCACGAAGGGTACAAAAAGTAAAATCAGCCTTTGTCACGAAGGGATTAAAAGCTATGATTGAGAAAAATATTGTTATTGTTTTTATTTGCCATTCTGCCCCCAGGCTTGCCACTCTACCTCCCTGCTTTTACCCCCCATATATGCCACTCTGCCTCCCTGATATGCCTTTTACCCCCTATATGCCACTCTGCCTCCAGAAATGCCTTTTACTCCCTATATGCCACCCTGCCTCCAAAAATGCCAGAGTGGCATCTAGGGGGTTACGAGGCATATAATGGGACAGAGTGGCATATAAGGGGGTATAAGGCATTTCTGGAGGCAGAGTGGCATATATGGGGTTAACGGGCATTTTTGGAGGCGGAGTGCCATACAGGGGGTTAAATGGCATATCATGGTGCACTCTGCCTCAAGAAAAGCCTTATGGCACCCATAGAATCCCCCCCACCCACTTACCAGTGCTTCTGACTCCCTGGTGTCTGGTGGGGGCAGCGGATGTTCCACCGGAACTTCTATGAGCACCGGAAGGTCATGTGATGCCGGTGCTGCGTCATAGGAGCTACGGCGGAAGTAAAAGCAGTAACGCCGATTGTCTGCGTTCATCGACCAGACGTCCGTCAGCTGGCAGAGAGGAGAATTCCCTGCAGCGCTGTGGGGAATTCTCCTCTCTGGCAGCCGGGAAAGGTATGCGCAATGCGCATAGACAACCTCCACTGCTGCCGGCACTTTCTCCGGTGTCTTCACCTCCTGTGTCTCCTTCACATCCCATGCCTCCTGGATCTGACTATTCCAAACAGGTAGAACCGATGCAGCTGGTGTTCACCTGCCTTTCAGTGGAGGAGACAGACTAACGGAGGAAGAAGGGCCTCTGCCTATACTGTTGTTAGCCGGGTTATTTGCTTAGGTTGCGCCTGTCGTTGCCGGGAAAGGCTGTCTACATGACTTCCGCTAGGTCCCGGGGTATGGGAGTGTACTTTAATGACCCGTGGTGTGCCAAACGGACAATGGAATGGCTAGGATCTGACATCTTCAAGAATTTGGCTTTACTCAAGCTTTTTCCTATTGCTGTGGCCATCGAGTTGTGGGGTGCAGAGAAGAGGGACCAGCCAGTGAAAGTAAGGTCACTTTTACCTTTTTCATCCCTCCCTCCCTGTTGTATGTGTCATATTTAGGGGTGCCAGGGACCAAAGTGGGGAGGCAATTATAAAACGCTACATATACACTATATATATATATATATATATATATATATATATATATATATATATATATATATATATATATATATATATATATATATATATATATATACATACATATATATATATAGTAAAAGATGACACAAAGCAGGATGGGTCCATGCTTTCATGATGTTTACTCCAAAGTCTAACCCTGCCATCTGAATGTTGCAGCTGGAATCATAGTTACATTGTTACATAGGCTGAAAAAAGACATGCGTCCATCATGTTCAGCCTTTCCCGCATACCGTATTTCCTCGATTATAAGATGACCCTGATTATAAGACGACCCCCCAAAATCTGAATATACATTTAGGAAAAAAAGAAAAAATCCTGAATATAAGACAACCCTATAGGAAAAAAGTTTTACTATTAACTATGAATTCATGTAAACTATTTTTTCATATTTATTAACCCCTTGATGACAATTGCCGGTCCGGGCAATTGCCGGTCATGTAAACTATTTTTTCATATTAATTAACCCCTTGATGACAATTGCCGGTCCGGGCACGATCGCCTCCTAAACTTAAATGGTGTCGCTGGAATGCCTCGATCAGGAGGCATCCAGCGACACCAAACACTTACCTCGGGATGGACTGTGACCGCTCCGGGAAAAAAAAACAATGAAATAGAAAAAAGTTCGCTAGATGGTCGCCAGACCCTCTAGAGAACTCTGGCTCCACTTGCAAGTTGAATACAGGTACTGCATTCAACCATGCAAGTCAATGGATCCCAGCTTTCTAATCACAGTGTGATTAGTAAAAATAAATAAAAAAATAAAATAAAAATTAATAATAATTAGAAAAAAATAGTAAAAAAACAGTAAAATGTAAAAATAATTTTCCACTGATGTCACTATCAGGGAAACCTTCAAGTTGAAAAAAAATGTTAATTTTTTTTTAAAAAAAGGCAAAAAAAATAAAATATATATATAAAAAATATATTTTTGTGAGCAAGTCCTAAAATTAGCATATTAACTTAAAACAATTCTCGCATGGAAAGAGTTTAAATACTGGCATATTAAATGCCCATGGGGTGTCTACTTTTAAAAAATGTATGATTTGATGGGGTAAATTGAATTGGCCGGGTTCAACAATGTCCCAATTAACACGGGGGGAAGGATGGCCACACATCTAATTTCCAATTAGAAAAATGCACACGTACCAAATGTGGCCTTTTAGTTCCCCCAAAAAATGACAAACCCATGCATGTGGGGTATCACTGTACTCAGGAGATGTTGCTGAACACATATTGGGGTGTCGTGTGACAGCGGCATATACCAGGAGCTGTAAATTCATACATAACATAGGTGTGTGGGGGAAAAATACACACAAAGGAATACTACTGCAGACTTTGAAAAAATTCTGGTGGTAAAATGTGTGTATGCAAAGAGTTAAAATACCAGCATTTAAAATACCCTGGGGTGTCTAGTTTTCAAAAATATATGGTTTTGTTGGGCACACTGAAATGGCCCGGCTCAAAGATGTACCAAATAGGGCATTGGCAGTGGATCCCCAAATGCCAAAGTTCAACATTGAAAAATGCGCATGCCCCAAATGTGGCCCTTTTGCCCCCAAACGACCAGGAGAAATCATTCATGTGAGGTATCGCTGTACTCAGGAGTTGTTGCTGAACACATATTGGGGTGTTTTGTGATAGTGACATATATGAGAACCTTTTAATTCATACCTGAAGTAAAATGTGCGTGACAAAACAAATGCAAAAAATGACTACCACAAAGGTTGACAAAGACTGGTGGTAGATATGGTGCATGGAAAGAGTTTAAATACTGGCATTTGAAATACCCTGGGGTGTCTAGTTTTCAAAAATATATGGCTTTATTGGGCATACTGAAATGGCCCGGCTCAAAGATGTACCAAATAGGGCATGGGCAGTGGATCCCCAAATGCCAAAGTTCAACATTGAAAAATGTGCATGCCCCAAATGTGGCCCTTTTCCCCCAAACAGCCAGGCAAAATCATTCATGTGAGGTATCGCTGTACTCAGGAGATGTTGCTAAACACATATTGGGGTGTTTTATGATAGTGACATATACCAGAACCTGTTTATTCATACCTGAAGTAAAATGTGTGTGAAAAAACAAATGCAAAAAAATTACTACTATAAAGTTTGCAAAAGGCTGATGGTAGAATTTGTGCTTTGAAAGGGTTAAAATACTAGCATTTGGAATACCCTGGGCTGTCTAGTTTTCAAAAATATATGACTTGATGGGGTAAATTGCATTGGCTGGCTTCAAATATACCCGAAATGGCACATGGGGGGAAGAATTACCAGATTTGGAAAAAATGGCTTTGAAATAGCAAAACGCTACCTGTACATATTGCCCCATAATGTGTAGAAAAAAGCAAAAAAAAACATAAAAACATTAGGTATTTCTAAACTCAGGACAAATAGTAGAATCTATTTAGCAGGTTTTTTCATTACCTTTTACAGATGAGTAAAAGATTTTTCAACTAAAAGTTAGAAACAGTCATTTTTTCTAAATTTTTCACCATATTTTATACTTTTTTTTAAATAGTAAATAATATGATACAATCAAAACAATGTCATCTAAAGAAAGCCCTTCTTGTCCTGAAAAAAAAAAAATATCTAATGTGTGTGGGTTCAGTAAACGGGAAAGAAGAAAATTACAGCTAAACACGAGTAGCGCAGAAATGTTAAAACGGCCATTGTCACGAAGGGTACAAAAAGTAAAATCAGCCTTTGTCACGAAGGGGTTAAAAGCTATGATTGAGAAAAATATTGTTATTGTTTTTATTTGCCATTCTGCCCCCAGGCTTGCCACTCTACCTCCCTGCTTTTACCCCCCATATATGCCACTCTGCCTCCCTGATATGCCTTTTACCCCCTATATGCCACTCTGCCTCCAGAAATGCCTTTTACTCCCTATATGCCACCCTGCCTCCAAAAATGCCAGAGTGGCATCTAGGGGGTTACGAGGCATATAATGGGACAGAGTGGCATATAAGGGGGTATAAGGCATTTCTGGAGGCAGAGTGGCATATATAGGGTTAACGGGAATTTTTGGAGGCGGGGTGCCATACAGGGGGTTAAATGGCACTTTTCATGGTGCACTCTGCCTCAAGAAAAGCCTTACGGCACCCATAGAAACCCCCCCCACACACACACTTACCAGTGCGATTGTCTGCGTTCATCGACCAGGCGTTCGCCGGCTGGCAGAGAGGAGAATTCCCTGCAGCGCTGTGGGGAATTCTCCTCTCTGGCAGCCGGGAAAGGTATGCGCGATGCGCAAGAGACAACCTCCACTGCTGCCGGCACTTTCGCCGGTGCGCGGTGATAGACGCCCGGTGTAAGTGGCGGCAGCAGCTGAAGTTACCAGACAGGAGGATCCAGGTCCCCTGCAGCACTGCTGGGGATCTGGATCTTAGTCTCACAGTCAGACCTCATTTGAGGTCTGATTAGAAGATGACCGTGATTATAAGATGAGGGGTATTTTTCAGAGCATTTGCTCTCAAAAAAACCTTGTCTTATAATCAAGCAAATACGGTATGTCAATTGGTGTTGCTGTTGATCCAAAAGAAGGCAAAAATCCAGTATGGATAGCTCTGGCTCAACTGAAAGGCAAGGCTGCATGTGGTTGTGGGGATAGGGGTTAAATAAAGGTCAGGCAGGTAATTCAGGTTAGGGTCAAAAGTTCAGTGTAAAAAAGAACAAAAAATGCACTGCCCAGGGTTTTTTTTGCCCGCCTTGTGCTCGCGTGTCTCGCGCTGCCCAAAAAGCAGGAATTTGTGCTATAAATAGCACCGTTTTGGAGGTGCTGCGCATACCTGAGGCAAATTGCAAAGCTGTCTGCATTGACCTCGTACAAGCGTCTGGTGATCAGCAGGAGAGCCGAAGGTAGAAGATGGAAGAGCTTCTTTGCAGGCAAAAAAGTTTATTATGATGAGATTTGTATTA
The DNA here is from genome assembly GCF_027358695.1 of Spea bombifrons. Classification (NCBI taxonomy): domain Eukaryota; kingdom Metazoa; phylum Chordata; class Amphibia; order Anura; family Pelobatidae; genus Spea; species Spea bombifrons. Next base: position 14,819,583 of record NC_071097.1, on the reverse strand, counting down.
AATTATCGTGGCTTTTATTGTGGTTAAGGTTACCCTTTTTATATATAAAAAAATATAAATATTAATGAATAGAAAGGGTGAACCAGTGGTTAATGGACCTTCTGGTTTTAGGGTGGTTGGCCTGGGTTTGGACCAAGAGTGTAATGTGGTTACAATGTGTTACAATGTGTTTATATATATGTCATTAAGTATTTGTTGCAGCTCATGTAGCTCTTTCCAATTTTGCAACAAACTAGGAAAAAAGAAATCTTTCTTGACCCCAGAATGACAGTCAGATCTCTCTTGGATCAAGAAGCTATTTTCCCATCATTTAAAAATTATATACCTGAATATTATGTTTTTGCAAGTCTTCATTCAGTTGCTGTTGAAACGTCTGTACAGACTCTGATAATGCTATCATATTCCCTCTGAGGCGATGCTTTTCTAAACTAAACAGTTTAAACTAAAGTACTCCATTCCATTTATTCATTTGGTAGCCTGCCTCGGCACTTTTTCCACTGCTATAATATCCTTTTTTAGAATAGGTGCCCAAAATTGCTCAGCATATTCAAGGAGTGGTCTTATAATTGATTTATAAAGAGGTTTATATAGAGATTTATATTTTGAATCCACTTTTCAGACATGACAATACCTTACTTATCACTTAGCAACTGCTGACTGGCATTGCACATTGTTGATTCACATGCAAACTCAGCATTGAAAGTATAGATCAAATAAACAGAATCAGACATACAAATCCTGTTTTTGCATGTATACATAAATAATGTATGGAAACATAGCATAGCAAATATAGATCAACACAAACCCGGCTTTGCAGCTATAGATCAAGTGGAATTCAAATTAAAACAGCATTAAAGGTATAGATATAAACCCTACAGTACAGCATATATCACAGTTTGCACACGCCAAAGGCCAGCCCTGTGGTCCACATTGCCAACAAAGAACCTGACCAGCACCCAGATTACACACATAGGACTTGTGTGATAATAGGGACATCATTGTCCCTACACAGCCCAGCCTGAGTTAACTTTGACCCCACTTTCAACAGCCCAGCAGAAGACATCTTTGTCCAAAAAACAGCCCAGTGGTGGTTAAAAAGAGGGACCTCGTTTGGTAACACTGGTTTTATTACCAATATTTAGGACCTGGGTTGGCCCAACCGAGCCTATGGAACTCCGGCGCTTTTTGGACCATAACATCCTCGGACCCTGATGTCTAAATTGGTACCCTGGGATTGACGCCCAGGGTACCCTAGGATTGATGCCACTGCCTCCGAATCATCCTGAAATAGTGGCTGTTTGTTGGGTGGGGATTGCTGGCCATAGATCTTTATTGTGGTGCCGGACTGTCTGGTAGTTGGTGGGATTATACTCCCAATCCTATTTTGTTTTGTGTAGAAATATTATCTGTGATGTCCTCAGTAAAGAGAGTTCTTTTTTTACTAAATCTTGGTGCTTGGTTACAGAGGATTAACCCTTGAGCAACTGAAAATACAAAAAAAGTGAAGCGCAATATTCTAATTAAATATAAATGTTACACCTTCTGGTGAAGTGGTGCTGCAAAAACACAGGAACAAACTCCCCAAAATGTTCCAAATTAAATACAATCAAAACCACACAAGTGTCTGCGCACCCAAATAATAAGTGAGTAAATTATATGTGCAACACAAAAATAATATGTACAAAAATACCCTTCCAGCGAGAGTTCCCACACACAGTATCCAAAAGGTTCATATATAAAAAGCAGCCGGTCTATCCGAATTGGTGTAGGGCCGCTGAGGAAATCAAACAGCTGATGCCAATAATTTGTTTCAGGTGAGTATTCACTATGGTTCCTTTAATTTAACCCCTATGTATATGTCCTATATGCATATACAAATTCTCTTAAAAATCCATATAAAAATGACATACAATAAATGCATATAAAACCCCCACATAGATTAATCCATATAGTTATATATGCAGGGTTCTCAGGAATCATAGAATAAATATAAAATAGATACAAATATACTTATGTTTATAAAATATAAAATATTTAAAAATACATATGGAAATCCGACTATCGATATTCAAAAATTCCACCTCTCAACTCCACAATGTTCTGAATAAATATAAATAAATAGATAAGAATACATATTACAAAAAGTTACACAATTCAAAATCACTGTTTAACCCATTAGGAGTCAAGGTCTTAAGTCTAAACATCCATTCCATCTCCTGCTGTCCCAACTTCTTAATAAAATCCTCCCCTCTCCAAAATTTACCAACCTGTGTTATGCCAATAAATTCAAGATCTTTTGGATCTTGGTTATGGTGGGTTAAAAAGTTAATAGGAACACTATGTTTATCGTATCCATTTCTGATGTTTCTCTGATGTTCTTCTACTATAGTGTGTAGGGCTCTCGTCGTGCGCCCCACATATTGTAGCCCACAGGGACAACTCAGTAAATATATCACGTTTTTAGAGTGACAAGTAATTTGTTTTTTAATATTATATTTATAGTTTGTGCTATTTGATTTAAACTCGGTTATCTTATTGTTGCCCTTCTTTGCAGTTCTGCAGGCCAAACAAAGTCCACATTTGAAAAAACCATTAATGCTAGTTAAAAAATTATCTTTATTAACTATTTGTTTTTTCTCCTTAAAGTAACTCTTCACCAATTTATCCTTTATTTTAGGTGCTCCCCTGAATACTATAATAGGGTGTTCCTCTAATATACCTCTTAAATCATGATCTTTTTGTAGCAGGTTCCAATGTCGTTTGATGATTTTCTTTAATTTCCCCCCTGCTCCGTTATAATCCAAAATAAGAGGCACCTTATTTGACATTTGTTGGCTTTTCCTTTTATATGTGGGGTATAGGATATCTTTTTGTTCTCTTATGGCCACCTCATTCATTACATGATTCAGATGTTGTGGATCATATTTCTTCTCAATAAAAGAATCCCTAACTATTGTGGCTTGTGTAATGTACTGTTCTTGATCCGTACAGTTCCTTCTTATTCTTGTGAATTGACTTTTAGGGATATTCTTAAGCCAAGGGGTGTAGTGACAGCTATCTGAAAAAATGTAGCTATTAACGTCTACTTGTTTAAAAAATGTTCTAGTTTTCAATCTAAAATTCTCTACATAAATGCTCAAATCTAAAAAATCCACCTTCTCTTCGCTATATGTAGAGGACAATTGAACCCCATATTGATTGTCATTTAGTCTAGCCAAAAAAATATTTAATTCGTCAATCGTCCCACTCCAAATAAAAAACAGGTCATCAATATAGCGCTTATAGGTCACCAAATTTGCCCCAAGCTCATTACCCGCATACATATAGGTCTCTTCCCAAGCTGTCATAAATAAATTGGCATAGCTCGGGGCAAATTTGGTACCCATAGCCGTCCCTCTAATTTGGAGATAAAAATCATCCTGGAACCAAAAATAATTATGTTCCAGAACGAACCTGATCCCATCAATGATAAAATCTATTTGTTCTTGTTGAAATGCAGACTCCTTCTCCAAAATCTTTCCGACTGCTTCACATCCTTTAGCGTGATCTATAGTAGTATATAAGCTAGTTACGTCACACGTTACTAGGATGTAGTTGGATTGCCATTCTATTTCGTTCAAAATCCGTAAGATGTCCCCTGTATCTTTCAGGTAAGATTTCTGCAAAACTACTGTAGATTGTAGTAAGTGGTCTATATATTCTGATAGTCTTGATGTTAAAGATCCTATACCTGACACTATCGGTCTGCCTGGAGGGTTCTGAATGTTTTTGTGGATTTTCGGCAGTAAATAAAAAACTGGGATTCTAGGATAAGTGATAGACAAGTAGTCATATTCCTTCTTATTCAAGATACCCTTAGCATAACCCTTCTCTAATAGACGAATTAAAAGCTTTTTATATTCATTTGTGGGGTCTTTATTTAGTTTAACATAGGTCTCATTGTCTGTTAACTGTCGCAGTGCCTCCTTCACATATTCATCTTTAGAGAGGATAACTATGCCCCCTCCCTTATCTGCTGGTTTTATGATTATTGTATCGTCACTTTGTAATTCCTTTAGTGCCATTTGTTCCTTTTTCGTTAAATTGTATTTATATATAAACTTATGTTCCAATTTGTTGACGTCGTCCATTACCATAACCAAAAACATATCCATTGCTGGTGATTTTTGTGATCTTGGAAAAAAAGTGGACTTTTCTTTTAAACCCGTATGAATATACTTTGATTCCTGGACCGAAGGGGTATTCTTAAAAACATTCTTTGCATAATGTTTTTTTAAACATAAATTACGTAAGAATTTATTAATGTCAATAAAAATATTAAAATTATCTAATTTCAATGTGGGGGCATATTTTAATCCTTTATTTAGGACACTAATCTGTTCGCTTGTTAGTTCCTTTGAGCTTAGATTAAATATTCCTACCTCATTAGTCTCTTGTCTTCCTCCTCTCTTTACTCTTTCTATACTTCTCTGTCTTTTGGAAGGGGTGGCATGTATCCCTGTATGCCAGCGATCCTTCCACTCCTTGCCCTGATCTAAAAAATGAGTTGTCTTTTCTATGGGGGTTTGGTGGTTGTTGTATCTTCTAAAGAGAGTATTAGGTCTATCCCTGGTTTCAAGCTTATCCTGATATTCAGTGTTATGAGCATAGTCCCGATATGTTGACCTATTCCCTACCTGATGTGAATATCTTTTATTTAATCTCTCCCCCTGTTGAGCAACTGAGCATTCATGGCAAGGAGGATTTCTACTGCGCCGCTACTCAGTTTGAGTACAGGTCTCTGTCACACACCCATAATGAAAGTAATGACTTGCTATTGCACCCATAGTGCACCCAATTTGCACTCACATAAATTTCCACTGCACTCATAATGACACAAAATGGCTTGTCATTGCTCCAATTTTACATGCACATATTTCCACAGTAGCCATAATAAAAAAAAAACATAAATTGCCATTGCATCCACTTTGTCCTCACTTTGCACCCGTAGAAATTTCCAATGTACCCATAATAAAAAAAAATGTTTGGCTATTGCACCCACTTTGCACCCAAATAAATTCTCACTGAACAAATAATAAAAAAAAGATTCGCCATCGCACCCATTTTGCACCCACACAAATTTCCACTGCACGCATAATGAAAATAAATATTTGCCATTGCACTCACTTTTCACCCAGTTTGCATCCCCTTTGTACCCCCTTTGCACCTACATAAATTTCCACTGCACACATAATGAAAAGAAATGCACCTGCACCCATGTTGCTTCTAAAGGACTTGTTTTATTCATTTGATATTATAAATATGGGCAGGAATATTTTACTGTTAAACACGTTATACAAACACACATATTCTCTGGCTCCTGCTGCTGCTGCTTTATGCTAATTTGTTCAGCGTTACTTTGTTACATGTGAATAGCTGAGCAGATGAGTTTTACAGCAGCTCGGAGGTTATGACAGTTTAAACGATTTAAAGAAAACCTCCCAAGCCCAACTGCAGTTGTCCTTAAATTTAACTGCTCCTGCATGTTTATTTCTTGTTTCCATGGCACCCAGATGGACAAACGGTAATTCCGAAAACGAAAATGTACGACGAATTACATTGAATAAGAAGGAATCCCCCCCAACGCAAACACGAACTTTCTCTCAGCGCACAAGTCTGGTAATCATTTTTCTATGCGATGCTTGTGTGAATTCCCTAACTGTCACAGCCTCTACCTGGGAGACAGTTCCACTCATCCACTTGATAAATATCATTTAATAACAGAACAAATATATTTTTTAACCCCTTCGCGACCTTTGCCGGTTCAGGACCGTCATGACAAGAAGGTCACTAAATGACCTTTGACGGTCCTGAACCGTCAAAAAGTTAAATAAGCTTAGAAAGTGATCAAGGATCACTTTCTTCGCTTAAACGGCCTTGCTGCAATGCCTCGATGTCGAGGCATTCAGCAAGGCCGAGATCGGCATCGGGGGCCATGTCTGGCCCCTCCCCGGGGCGTCAACAGCCGCCATACATTGTATGGCGGCGGACGCCCGTTTTAAAAGCGTTTAGGAGGCGATCAATGATCGCCTCCTAAACTTAAATGGTGTCGCTGGAATGCCTCGATCAGGAGGCATCCAGCGACACCAAACACTTACCTTTAGGTGGGCTGTGACCGCTCCGGAGAGCGGTCACAGCCGCAGCTGCCGGTGATCTTCGCCATCAAGTAAGATGGCCGCCGCTCTGTAAAAAAAAACAAACAAGAAAAAGTTTGCTAGATGGTCTCCAGACCCTCTAGAGAACTGGCTCCACTTGCTGGTTGAATACAGGTACTGCATTCAACCATGCAAGTCAATGGAGCCCAGCTTTCTAATCACTATGTGATTAGTAAAATATTCCAAAAAAAAAAAAAATGGAAAAAAAAAAAATGTGCTAACATTTAAAAATAATTATGCAGTGATGTCACTAGATGAACCATCCAGTACCAGCAAAATGTGTAAAAAAAAATATAAAAAAAGTATTAAAAAAAATAAAAAAAATAAAAAAATAAAGTTTATTATTTTGAGCAAGTGCTAAAATTTCTCAAAAATCTCAAAGAGTTAAAATAAAAGCACTTCAAATACCCAAGGGGTGTCTAATATATAAAAAAATGGCTGGTGGGGTAAATTGGAGTGGCCTAGCTCACAGATAGGGCATAGGTACAGACTGACCAAAATGGAGAAAAAAAGCTCACTTCCCAAATGTGGCATTTTAAATCTGAAACAACCCGACAAACCCATGCATGTCGGGTATCACTGCACTCAGGAGATGTTCCTGAACACATATTGGGGGGTTGTTTGACAGTGACATATACCAGAACCTGTATATCTATAACTAAAGTACAATTTGTGTGAAAAAAAATTACTATTACAAAGTTTGACAAAGTGTAGTTCTATAATTGGTGCATGGAAAGGGTTAAAATAACAGCATTCGGAATACCCTGGGGTGTCTAGTTTTCCAAAATATATGGTTTGAATGGGTTAAATTGAGTTAACCGGCTTCAAAGATATTCCAAAGAGGAGATGGAGGCAGAATGACCAAATGACCACCTGAATTACGCATGCCCCAAAAGTAGCCTTTTACCAGCCAAACAATCTGACAAACCCATGCATGTGGGGTATCGCTGTACTCAGGAGATGTTCCTGAACACACATTGGGGTGTTGTTTGATAGTGACATATACCAGAACCTGTATATCTATAACTAAAGTACAATTTGTGTGGAAAAAAAAATAAAAAAAAATACTATTACAAAGTTTGACAAAGTGTAGTTGTATAATTGGTGCATGGAAAGGGTTAAAATAACAGCATTTGGAATACCCTGGGGTGTCTAGTTTTCAAAAATATATGGTTTGAATGGGTTAAATTGAGTTAACCGGCTTCAAAGATGTTCCAAAGAGGAGATGTAGGCAGACTGACCAGATTTGTTAAAAAAGATTTGGAAATAAAAACGCTGCTTGTACTTATTGCCCTATAACTTACAAAAAACAGCAAAAAAACATAAAAACATTGGGTATCTCTAAACTCAGGACAAGTAGTAGAATCTATTTAGCTAGTTTTTTTACTTGCTTTTTTTAGGTGAGTAAAAGATTTTTCAAATAAAAGTCATAAAATGTCTTTTTTTTCAATTTTTCACCATGTTTTTTTTATTTTTTTTATAGTAAATAAGATGATACGATCAAAATAATGGTATCTGAAGAAAGCCCATCTTGTCCTGAAAAAAACAATATATAACTTATGTGGGTACACTAAATGGGTGAGGAGAAAATTACACCTGAACACAAGCACCACAAAAGTGTCAAAACAGCCTCGGTCCCACAGGGTAGAAAACGAAAAATGAGCCCGGTCCTTAAGGGGTTAAAAATATCATTTTATTGTTTTTCTTGCTAGACCTTTATGTTACTTTATAGTGTAAAATATGCATCCATTAGAAGAGAAGCTGCAGGTATATTTCTGATGGTAGCTCTTCCTCCCAAACATTGTGAAAATAAAGTATCCTCACTAACCACCACCTATATGTACATACATAAGCATTAGCTGTTTTTTTATTTTTCTTGATATTAACAAATCTGTCACTTTACCTCCCCTGTACATATTACATCAAAATATAAATGTTACACAGAACCTTTACTTCTGTTGCGTTATAGCTTCACCTTCTGTGATGTCACTTATCTGCTACAGGCACCTGGCCACAATTCCATATCTTGCGAGTGAATAGAGACTGGTCAACTATTTCTATTTGCAATCAGTGAAAATGGGGATTTTATTCTTCATTTATGCTCTTATTTTACTCTGTTGCCTCATGCAATGCTTTATTAAACCTAAAAATAAAGTAATGAAAAAAAAATATAAAAAATGGCTCTATGAACAACAAACCAAGGGAAAACCCACTCAGACTCCTTCAGCCAGGTAAGAGACGAGGTGACAGGCTTGACATATTTAGAGGAGAGAACATTAAATCCTGGAATGTAAAGCTTTTGGAATAACCATTGGAATAATGAGAGTGATTTACCTGCCGTTACAGTATGATAGCATATCATTAGCACTGGGAAGGGAATTAGAATATGAGTAATGTGTTGATATAAAGTTATATAACGGCTGTACATAAAGGACAATTACAGAAAACACAAGAATATACAAAAGTATGTATATATATATATATATATATATATATATATATATATATATATATATATATATATATATACTGTATATACTTTGGGCCTTATTAGAATTGCCATATAAAATGTGTGATTTTTATTTTACATAATATTGAAAAATATTGTTTTCCAACCATATGCCCAGTTGCCCCCCGTGTCATTTGTGGGTTAAATCTTGTATGCTGTGTATGTGCAATGCATGGGTTCTCTCTCTAATGTCAAATTACCCTAATTTATAGTACAGATTTTAAAGAAGATGTTTTTGAAATAGTTAAATAGCACAACACATTTACTTGAATTTTACAATTGTTTATTTTCATACTTATATTTTATGGAACCCACCTCATGGACGTACCCATAAAGGTATATCTCTCTAAAACCAGGTGTGCAGCATAAAATATTTAACCTGATCTACACATTTGATGTCAGGGCTCTGGCATCATATGCTCACTAATATCATTGGGGTATTATTGTGGTACTCTTATTGACGTTTTTCATTAAGATGGAGCGATTTTACACTCATGCTCTCAGGTAAAAAATAACCTAGAACACAGTTGTGATAGATCAAGTGAATTGGGTATCTAACTGTTAGAATTTGAAATCTTTCTCTATTACTTGCAGATGCCATTGCTACTTGCCCTTCAAGCCGCAATTACCACCTCGGCGGCAGAGAAAGGGACTAAGATGCTCACCCCAATAAAGGAGTCTCAGACTGTTTCAAAGTAGGTGCTTATATGAAACATATCTTTTTGATTTTTTCTTTCTTGCATGAGATTATTAAGTGTTTGGATTGAGATTATTATGATCCAGTAATTGTACATTTAACTGACCACTCTATAAATATATAAAACAGCTTTTCTTATATCTACAAAACAATTTTAAAAGGCACCCTATACGCAGTAAATGTCATAGAGTCTTGTGTGATTGGCCCTGTACTTATTCATTATTATTATTAATTAAAATAGTAGTATCATATTCCACACTGCTGTATAATATTTGCTCACTTTGTAACTTGACTTAAGTTGAATTATTTCATAGTATCACAGCCTGATATCAACTCTGCTTTCACATACTGGGCCTTTCAGACACCAGTTACAGAGATTACAAATTACAAAATCCAAAACATTAAGATGTCATTAAAACCTGTTATTAAAACACATTGTTCATACACAAATTCTTACGCTTAATATTTACTAACCACTAAGCATTTTTGCCAGATTACCAGATCTTGCCGTGGAACAGAGAGAATCATTGGCTTCCTAAGAACTTCCCACAGAAGAAGCTGTCGAACAAATTTGTCTTATGTCATCATTGCCTGTGGGAGATGAATGCAGAAGTGGCCCAGTTAGAAGAGACAAACGTGGAGCACAGCACAAAACCTAAATTGTACCCCCTACCATGCAATAGTTCTGTAGCTTATAAGAATATGTGATAACCTAGTCATTGATAATAAAATCATAAAAATATTAAACGTTTTGAGACTGCGTGTTGTCTATTGGAAATTGACATGTGTGTTCCATGTACAGTTGTGTAAAACAGAAAGTTTACACTCTTTGAATTGTATTGTTTTACATATCAGGACATAACAATGATCATCTGTTCTTTAGCAGGTATAAAAATGAGGTAAATGCAACCTCAGATGAACAACAAAGAAGGCTTTGCGATCTGATGGAGAACCCATCAGGTTGGGGACTAAAAGGAAACATTTGGGACATGAGGATTTCAGTTTTTCAACTTGGAATTTTGACACCTGATCATCCTGCCCCCAAACTCTTTCTATGTCAGGATTTTTGTGAAAGTACAGTGCTCATAAAAATGAACTTTACCTCCTCTTATTTATAATCTTAAATTAAATATTTTTGTTAGTTATTTTACTAATCAGTCAAGGGGTTAAATGAAACGCCAGTATACTGTTATTCAGTCTAAATGTTCCCTTTAAAACACTGCACCTGTAAGCAAAGTTTATGCCACCGTTTTCCTTGGACACCATGCCCAAATACTAGGCAGTCCCGTTTAAAACTGGACACCTAATAGAAAAACGCATTGAATGTGTGAACCGTGGTTCTTTGTCATTAATAAAATAAAAATATATTTTAAAGAATGAAGTAAAATGCGAACATGAGTTTAAGACTCCTTTAATGCTATCTTAACAAACTATCTTAACAAACTATCTACTATGAACTATGTTCAGTCCGCAACATTCAGTGACGATCTCAAATGGAATGTGCAAAGTAAAGTTCAGGTTCTTCAGCATCAAAATATTGACCCTGTTCTTCGTCATCCGCAAAGATGTGGCATATATGGGGTTAACGGGCATTTTTGGAGGCGGAGTGCCATACAGGGGGTTAAATGGCATATCATGGTGCACTCTGTCTCAAGAAAAGCCTTATGGCACCCATAGAATCCACCGGAACTTCTATGAGCACCGGAAGGTCATGTGATGCCGGTGCTGCGTCATAGGAGCTACGGCGGAAGTAAAAGCAGTAACGGCGATTGTCTGCGTTCATCGACCAGACGTCCGTCGGCTGGCAGAGAGGAGAATTCCCTGCAGCGCTGTGGGGAATTCTCCTCTCTGACAGCCGGGAAAGGTATGCGCGATGCGCATAGACAACCTCCACTGCTGCCGGCACTTTCTCCGGTGTCTTCCCCTCCTGTGTCTCCTTCACATCCCATGCCTCCTGGACCTGACTATTCCAAACAGGTAGAACCGATGCAGCTGGTGTTCACCTGCCTTTCAGTGGAGGAGACAGACTAACGGAGGAAGAAGGGCCTCTGCCTATACGGTTGTAAGCCGGGTTATTTGCTTAGGTTGCGCCTGTCGTTGCCGGGAAAGGCTGTCTACATGACTTCCGCTAGGTCCCGGGGTATGGGAGTGTACTTTAAGGGCCAGAGGTGTGCCAAACGGTGGACAATGGAATGGCTAGGATCTGACATCTTCAAGAATTTGGCTTTACTCAAGCTTTTTCCTATTGCTGTGGCCATCGAGTTGTGGGGTGCAGAGAAGAGGGACCAGCCAGTGAAAGTAAGGTCACTTTTACCTTTTTCATCCCTCCCTCCCTGTTGTATGTGTCATATTTAGGGGTGCAAGGGACCAAAGTGGGGAGGCAATTATAAAACGCTACATATACACTATATATATATTATATATATATATATATATATATATATATATATATATATATTAAAAGATGACACAAGGCAGGATGGGTCCATGCTTTCATGATGTTTACTCCAAAGTCTAACCCTGCCATCTGAATGTTGCAGCTGGAATCATAGTTACATTGTTACATAGGCTGAAAAAAGACATGCGTCCATCATGTTCAGCCTTTCTTGCATAACGTATTTCCTCGATTATAAGATGACCCTGATTATAAGACGACCCCCCAAAATCTGAATATTCATTTAGGAAAAAAAGAAAAAATCCTGAATATAAGACAACCCTATAGGAAAAAAGTTTTACTATTAAATATGAATTCATATAAACTATTTTTTCATATTTCTGAACCCCTTGATGACAATTGCCGGTCCGGGCACGATCGCCTCCTAAACTTAAATGGTGTCGCTGGAATGCCTCGATCAGGAGGCATCCAGCGACACCAAACACTTACCTCGGGATGGACTGTGACCTCTCCGGGAAAAAAAAACAATAAAGTAGAAAAAAGTTCGCTAGATGGTCGCCAGACCCTCTAGAGAACTCTGGCTCCACTTGCAGGTTGAATACAGGTACTGCATTCAACCATGCAAGTCAATGGAGCCCAGCTTTCTAATCACAGTGTGATTAGTAAAAATAAATAATAAAAAAAAAAAAATTAATAATAATTAGAAAAAAATAGTAAAAAAACAGTAAAATATAAAAATAATTTCCCACTGATGTGGGAAACCTTCAAGATGAAAAAAATGTTATTTTTTTTTAAAAAAAAGGCAAAAAAAATAAAATATATATGTAAAAAATATATTTTTGTGAGCAAGTCCTAAAATTAGCATATTAGCTTAAAACAATTCTCGCATGGAAAGAGTTAAAATACTGGCATATTAAATGCCCATGGGGTGTCTAAAAAATGTATGATTTGATGGGGTAAATTGAATTGGCCGGGTTCAACAATGTCCCAATTAACACGGGGGAAGGATGGCCACACATCTAATTTCCAATTCGAAAAATGCACACGTACCAAATGTGGCCTTTTAGTTCCCCCCAAAAATGACAAACCCATGCATGTGGGGTATCACTGTACTCAGGAGATGTTGCTGAACACATATTGGGGTGTCGTGTGACAGCGGCATATACCAGGAGCTGTAAATTCATACATAACATAGGTGTGTGGGGGAAAAATACACACAAAAGAATACTACTGCAGACTTTGAAAAAATTCTGGTGGTAAAATGTGTGCATGCAAAGAGTTAAAATACCAGCATTTAAAATACCCTGGGGTGTCTAGTTTTCAAAAATATATGGTTTTGTTGGGCACACTGAAATGGCCCGGCTCAAAGATGTACCAAATAGGGCATGGGCAGTGGATCCCCAAATGCCAAAGTTCAACATTGAAAAATGCGCATGCCCCAAATGTGGCCCTTTTGCCCCCAAACAACCAGGAGAAATCATTCATGTGAGGTATCGCTGTACTCAGGAGATGTTGCTGAACACATATTGGGGTGTTTTGTGATAGTGACATATACGAGAACCTTTTAATTCATACCTGAAGTAAAATGTGCGTGACAAAACAAATGCAAAAAAATGACTACCACAAAGTTTGACAAAGACTGGTGGTAGATATGGTGCATGGAAAGAGTTAAAATACTAGCATATGAAATACCCTGGGGTGTCTTGTTTTCAAAAATATATGGCTTTATTGGGCACACTGAAATGGCCCGGCTCAAAGATGTACCAAATAGGGCATGGGCAGTGGATCCCCAAATGCCAAAGTTCAACATTGAAAAATGCGCATGCCCCAAATGTGGCCCTTTTGCCCCCAAACAGCCAGGCAAAATCATTCATGTGAGGTATCGCTGTACTCAGGAGATGTTGCTAAACACATATTGGGGTGTTTTATGATAGTGACATATACCAGAACCTGTTTATTCATACCTGAAGTAAAATGTGTGTGAAAAAACAAATGCAAAAAAATTACTACTATAAAGTTTGCAAAAGGCTGATGGTAGAATTCGTGCTTGGAAAGGGTTAAAATACTAGCATTTGGAATACCCTGGGCTGTCTAGTTTTCAAAAATATATGACTTGATGGGGTAAATTGCAAAAAAAAAAAATAATTACTACTATAAAGTTTGCAAAAGGCTGATGGTAGAATTTGTGATTGGAAAGGGTTAAAATACTAGCATTTGGAATACCCTGGGCTGTCTAGTTTTCAAAAATATATGACTTGATGGGGTAAATTGCATTGGCTGGCTTCAAATATACCCGAAATGGCACATGGGGGGAAGAATTACCAGATTTGGAAAAAAATGGCTTTGAAATAGCAAAACGCTACCTGTACATATTGCCCCATAATGTGTAGAAAAAAGCAAACTCAGGACAAATAGTAGAATCTATTTAGCAGGTTTTTTCATTACCTTTTACAGATGAGTAAAAGATTTTTCAACTAAAAGTTAGAAACAGTCATTTTTTTCTAAATTTTTCACCATTTTTTATACTTTTTTTTAATAGTAAATAATATGATACAATCAAAACAAAAGAGAGCCCTTCTTGTCCTGAAAAAAAAACAATATCTAATGTGTGTGGGTTCAGTAAACGGGAAAGAAGAAAATTACAGCTAAACACGAGTAGTGCAGAAATGTTAAAACGGCCATTGTCACGAAGGGTACAAAAAGTAAAATCAGCCTTTGTCACGAAGGGGTTAAAAGCTATGATTGAGAAAAATATTGTTATTGTTTTTATTTGCCATCCTGCCCCCCAGTTATGCACATCTGCCCCCAGGCTTGCCACTCTACCTCCCTGCTTTTACCCCCCATATATGTCACTCTGCCTCCAGAAATGCCTTTTACTCCCTATATGCCACCCTGCCTCCAGAAATGCCAGAGTGGCATCTAGGGGGTTACGAGGCATATAATGGGACAGAGTGGCATATAAGGGGGTATAAGGCATTTCTGGAGGCAGAGTGGCATATATAGGGTTAACGGGAATTTTTGGAGGCGGGGTACCATAGAGGGGGTTAAATGGCACTTCTCATGGTGCACTCTGCCTCAAGAAAAGCCTTATGGCACCCATAGAAACCCCCCCCCACACACACACACACTTACAGTGCGATTGTCTGCGTTCATCGACCAGGCGTTCGCCGGCTAGCAGAGAGGAGAATTCCCTGCAGCGCTGTGGGGAATTCTCCTCTCTGGCAGCCGGGAAAGGTATGCGTGATGCGCATAGACAACCTCCACTGCTGCCGGCACTTTCGCCGGTGCGCGGTGATAGACGCCCGGTGTAAGTGGCGGCAGCAGCTGAAGTTACCAGACAGGAGGATCCAGGTCCCCTGCAGCACTGCTGGGGATCTGGATCTTAGTCTCACAGTCAGACCTCATTTGAGGTCTGATTAGAAGATGACCGTGATTATAAGATGAGGGGTATTTTTCAGAGCATTTGCTCTCAAAAAAGCCTTGTCTTATAATCAAGCAAATACGGTATGTCAATTGGTGTTGCTGTTGATCCAAAAGAAGGCAAAAATCCAGTATGGATAGCTCTGGCTCAACTGAAAGGCAGGGCTGCATGTGGTTGTGGGGATAGGGGTTAAATAAAGGTCAGGCAGGTAAGGCAGGTTAGGGTCAAAAGTTCAGTGTAAAAAAGAACAAAAAATGCACTGCCCAGGGTTTTTTTGCCCGCCTTGTGCTCGCGTGTGTCTCGCGCTGCCCAAAAGGCAGGAATTTGTGCTATAAATAGCACCGTTTTGGAGGTGCTGCGCATACCTGAGGCAAATTGCAAAGCTGTCTGCATTGACCTCGTACGAGCGTCTGGTGATCAGCAGCATAGCAGGAGAGCCGAAGGTAGAAGATGGAAGAGCTTCTTTGCAGGCAAAAAAGTTTATTATGATGAGATTTGTATTAAATTATCGTGGCTTTTATTGTGGTT
Organism: Spea bombifrons; assembly: GCF_027358695.1. NCBI lineage: Eukaryota > Metazoa > Chordata > Amphibia > Anura > Pelobatidae > Spea > Spea bombifrons. The sequence continues at coordinate 14,803,839 of NC_071097.1, read as the reverse complement.
AAGGTTACCCTTTTTATATATAAAAAAATATAAATATTAATGAATAGAAAGGGTGAACCAGTGGTTAATGGACATTCTGGTTTTAGGGTGGTTGGCCTGGGTTTGGACCAAGAGTGTAATGTGGTTACAATGTGTTACAATGCGTTTATATATATGTCATTAAGTATTTGTTGCAGCTCATGTAGCTCTTTCCAATTTTGCAACAAACTAGGAAAAAAGAAATCTTTCTTGACCCCAGAATGACAGTCAGATCTCTCTTGGATCAAGAAGCTATTTTCCCATCATTTAAAAATTATATACCTGAATATTATGTTTTTGCAAGTCTTCATTCAGTTGCTGTTGAAACGTCTGTACAGACTCTGATAATGCTATCATATTCCCTCTGAGGCGCTGCTTTTCTAAACTAAACAGTTTAAACTAAAGTACTCCATTCCATTTACTCATTTGGTAGCCTGCCTCAGCACTATTTCCACTGCTATAATATCCTTTTTTAGAATAGGTGCCCAAAATTGCTCAGCATATTCAAGGAGTGGTCTTATAATTGATTTATAAAGAGGTTTATATAGAGATTTATATTTTGAATCCACTTTTCAGACATGACAATACCTTACTTATCACTTAGCAACTGCTGACTGGCATTGCACATTGTTGATTCACATGCGAACTCAGCATTGAAAGTATAGATCAAATAAACAGAATCAGACATACAAATCCTGTTTTTGCATGTATACATAAATAATGTATGGAAACATAGCATAGCAAATATAGATCAACACAAACCCGGCTTTGCAGCTATAGATCAAGTGGAATTCAAATTAAAACAGCATTAAAGGTATAGATATAGAACCTACAGTACAGCATATATCACAGGTTGCACACGCCAAAGGCCAGCCCTGTGGTCCACATTGCCAACAAAGAACCTGACCAACACCCAGATTACACACATAGGAATTGGCATCATTGTCCCTACACAGCCCAGCCTGAGTTAACTTTGACCCCACTTTCAACAGCCCAGCAGAAGACATCTTTGTCCAAAAAACAGCCCAGTGGTGGTTAAAAAGAGGGACCTCGTTTGGTAACACTGGTTTTATTACCAATATTTAGGACGTGGGTTGGCCCAACCGAGCCTATGGAACTCTGGCCTGGCAACCGTGCGGACCATTCTAGGGAAAGTTTCCGAGACTGTTGCTCAGGGTTCAGACGGCGGATCACGGCGCTTTTTGGACCATAACATCCTCGGACCCTGATGTCTAAATTGGTACCCTGGGATTGACGCCCAGGGTACCCTAGGATTGATGCCACTCCCTCCGAATCATCCTGAAATAGTGGCTGTTTGTTGGGTGGGGATTGCTGGCCATAGATCTTTATTGTGGTGCCGGACTGTCTGGTAGTTGGTGGGATTATACTCCCAATCCTATTTTGTTTTGTGTAGAAATATTATCTGTGATGTCCTCAGTAAAGAGAGTTCTTTTTTTACTAAATCTTGGTGCTTGGTTACAGAGGATTAACCCTTGAGCAACTGAGCATTCATGGCAAGGAGGATTTCTACTGCGCCGCTACTCAGTTTGAGTACAGGTCTATGTCACACACCCATAATGAAAGTAATGACTTGCTATTGCACCCATAGTGCACCCAATTTGCACTCACATAAATTTCCACTGCACTCATAATGACACAAAATGGCTTGTCATTGCTCCAATTTTACATGCACATATTTCCACAGTAGCCATAATAAAAAAAAAAACATACATTGCCATTGCATCCACTTTGTCCTCACTTTGCACCCGTAGAAATTTCCAATGTACCCATAATAAAAAAAAATGTTTGGCTATTGCACCCACTTTGCACCCAAATAAATTCTCACTGAACAAATAATAAAAAAAAAGATTCGCCATCGCACCCATTTTGCACCCACACAAATTTCCACTGCACGCATAATGAAAATAAATATTTGCCATTGCATTCACTTTTCACCCAGTTTGCATCCCCTTTGTACCCCCTTTGCACCTACATAAATTTCCACTGCACCCATAATGAAAAGAAATGCACCTGCACCCATGTTGCTTCTAAAGGACTTGTTTTATTCATTTGATATTATAAATATGGGCAGGAATATTTTACTGTTAAACACGTTATACAAACACACATATTCTCTGGCTCCTGCTGCTGCTGTTTTATGCTAATTTGTTCAGCGTTACTTTGTTACATGTGAATAGCTGAGCAGATGAGTTTTACAGCAGCTCGGAGGTTATGACAGTTTAAACGATTTAAAGAAAACCTCCCAAGCCCAACTGCAGTTGTCCTTAAATTTAACTGCTCCTGCATGTTTATTTCTTGTTTCCATGGCACCCAGATGGACAAACGGTAATTCCGAAAACGAAAATGTACGACGAATTACATTGAATAAGAAGGAATCCCCCCCAACGCAAACACGAACTTTCTCCCAGCGCAGAAGTCTAGTAATCATTTTTCTATGCGATGCTTGTGTGAATTCCCTAACTGTCACAGCCGCTACCTGGGAGACAGTTCCACTCATCCACTTGATAAATATCATTTAATAACAGAACAAATATATTTTTTAAAAATATCATTTTATTGTTTTTCTTGCTAGACCTTTATGTTACTTTATAGTGTAAAATATGCATCCATTAGAAGAGAAGCTGCAGGTATATTTCTGATGGTAGCTCTTCCTCCAAAACATTGTGAAAATAAAGTATCCTCACTAACCACCACCTATATGTACATACATAAGCATTAGCTGTTTTTATTATTTTTTGCAGCCTTGATATTAACAAATCTGTCACTTTACCTCCCCTGTACATATTACATCAAAATATAAATGTTACACAGAACCTTTACTTCTGTTGTGTTATAGCTTCACCTTCTGTGATGTCACTTATCTGCTTAAATACAGACACCTGGCCACAATTCCATATCTTGCGAGTGAATAGAGACTGGTCAAGTATTTCTATTTGCAATCTGTGAAAATGGGGATTTTATTCTTCATTTATGCTCTTATTTTACTCTGTTGCCTCATGCAATGCTTTATTAAACCTAAAAATAAAGTAATGAAAAAAAAATATAAAAAATGGCTCTATGAACAACAAAACAAGGGAAAACCCACCCAGACTCCTTCAGCCAGGTAAGAGACGAGGTGACAGGCTTGACATATTTAGAGGAGAGAACATTAAATCCTGGAATGTAAAACTTTTGGAATAACCATTGGAATAATGAGGGTGATTTACCTGCCGTTACAGTATGATAGCATATCATTAGCACTGGGAAGGGAATTAGAATATGAGTAATGTGTTGATATAACGTTATATACTGTATATACTTTGGGCCTTATTAGAATTGCCATATAAAATGTGTGATTTTTATTTTACATAATATTGAAAAATATTGTTTTCCAACCATATGCCCAGTTGCCCCCCGTGTCATTTGTGGGTTAAATCTTGTATGCTGTGTATGTGCAATGCATGGGTTCTCTCTCTAATGTCAGATTACCCTAATTTATAGTACAGATGTTTTTGAAATAGTTAAATAGCACAACACATTTACTTGAATTTTACAATTGTTTATTTTCATACTTATATTTTATGGAACCCACCTCATGGACGTACCCATAAAGGTATATCTCTCTAAAACCAGGTGTGGAGCATAAAATATTTAACCTGATCTACACATTTGATGTCAGGGCTCTGGCATCATATGCTCACTAATATCATTGGGGTATTATTGTGGTACTCTTATTGACGTTTTTCATTAAGATGGAGCGATTTTACACTCATGCTCTCAGGTAAAAAATAACCTAGAACACAGTTGTGATAGATCAAGTGAATTGGGTATCTAACTGTTAGAATTTCAAATCTTTCTCTATTACTTGCAGATGCCATTGCTACTTGCCCTTCAAGCCGCAATTACCACCTCGGCGGCAGAGAAAGGGACTAAGATGCTCACCCCAATAAAGGAGTCTCAGGCTGTTTCAAAGTAGGTGCTCTTCCATACATGAAACATATCAGTTTGATTTTTTCTTTCTTGCATGAGATTATTAAATGTTTGGATTGAGATTATTATGATCCAGTAATTGTACATTTAACTGACCACTCTATAAATATATAAAACAGCTTTTCTTATATCTACAAAACAATTTTAAAAGGCACCCTATACGCAGTAAATGTCATACAGTCTTGTGTGATTGGCCCTTTACTTATTCATTATTATTATTAATTAAAATAGTAGTATCATATTCCACACTGCTGTATAATATTTGCTCACTTTGTAACTTGACTTAAGTTGAATTATTTCATAGTATCACAGCCTGATATCAACTCTGCTTTCACATACTGGGCCTTTCAGACACCAGTTACAGAGATTACAAATTACAAAATCCAAAACATTAAGATGTCATTAAAACCTGTTATTAAAACACATTGTACATACACAAATTCTTACACTTAATTTTTACTAACCACTAAGCATTTTTGCCAGATTACCAGATCTTGCCGTGGAACAGACAGAATCATTGGCTTCCTAAGAACTTCCCACAGAAGAAGCTGTCCAACAGATTTGTCTTATGTCATCATTGCCTGTGGGAGATGAATGCAGAAGTGGCCCAGTTAGAAGAGACAAACGTGGAGCACAGCACAAAACCTAAATTGTACCCCCTACCATGCAATAGTTCTGTAGCTTATAAGAATATGTGATAACCTAGTCATTGATAATAAAATCATAAAAATATTAAACGTTTTGAGACTGCGTGTTGTCTATTGGAAATTGACATGTGTGTTCCATGTACAGTTGTGTAAAATAGAAAGATTAGCAGGTATAAAACTGAGGTAAATGCAACCTCAGATGAACAACAAAGAAGGCTTTGCGATCTGATGGAGAACCCATCAGGTTGGGGACTAAAAGGAAACATTTGGGACATGAGGATTGCAGTTTTTCAACTTGGAATTTTGACACCTGATCATAATATTTTTGTTAGTTATTTTACTAATCAGTTGTCGTCAAGGGGTTAAATGAAACGCCAGTATACTGTTATTCAGTCTAAATGTTCCCTTTAAAACACTGCACTTGTCAGCAAAGTTTATGCCACCATTTTCCTTGGACACCATGCCCAAATACTAGGCAGTCCCGTTTAAAACTGGACACCTAATAGAAAAACGCATCGAATTTGTGAACGTTCTTTGTCATTAATAAAATAAAAATATATTATAAAGAATGAAGTAAAATGCGAACATGAGTTTAAGACTCCTTTAATGCTATGTATTTTTTTTGTTTAAAGTATTTTATTTGCATTTAAACATGAATAAAAAAAAAGCAATAGATGTCAAGACCAAAGTGTTAACAGCAGTACTGAGCAGAAATCAGAGACGCATAAACACTGCACCATTACCATGTTACAAAACCGCAGGCAAATGCAGATTAAAGCCACATAAATGCATCAATGGATACAGATACCGACTCCCAGACCCCGGGGGGTACCGGGTGTAAGCAGTGAGCCAACACATGGTAAGGCAAGGCGAGCATCCTACTGTCAAACACTTCTCATGATAGGGGGAAGGAAAAAGGGGCGGGAAGGATGAAGAGAAAAAGAAGAAAGAGACAAAAGAGACAGAACAGAGAGAGAGCAGAGAGGCAGAACCGACTAGGCCGGGTTACCACCGAAGTATTGCATGAACCGGGCGAGAAGCCGTAAACGTAGAGAGCCAAGGCTGCCAAATAGACTCGAACTTGGTAATATTATCATAGAGCTTGGCGGTGATCTTCTCCATACAGATGAGATGCCAAATATTAGCCTGGATTTCGCCGAAGGTCGGAGGGACTCCCTTCCACCTCCTAGCAATAGCTTGTTTGATCGCAGCGCAGATCCTATGAATAAGTTGCTGGTTTGGAGCGGACAAGGCGCCCCCCGGAACATCCATCAAGAGAAGCGCCACCTCAGGGGTTAAGCGGACATCGGTGGCTAACACTCTCGACAACTGGAGTGAAAAGGAAGACCATATAGGTTGGACTACTCCACACGCCCACCACGCATGAAAATAGGTGCCTCGTTTGCCGCAGCCTCTGAAGCAGCAATCACTGGAACCTCTAACCATACGGGACAGTTGCACGGGATAAGTGTACCACCTCGCAACGACTTTATAAGCCCTTTCCTTAACCAGCGTGTTGACCGTGAGTTTGTGCAAAGTCGTCGCCGCCGAGTCCCAGACGTCGTCAGGGTAAGTAGAAAGCAGGTCAGCATGCCACTGGGAACGATATAAAGGAGGAGAGGCGGAGGTAACAGAGATCAAGCTGGAGTAGAGCGCTGAAATCGATCCTTTAAGTCGTTTCCGAGCCATAAAGCGCCGTTCAAACACTGTGGGAGCTGACATCCTGCCCTTAGCCAGCAGGGAACGAATAAAATGACGAATTTGTAGATAGCGAAATGTTTCCGCAATAAGGAAATATATGCTTGGATTCCCGGAGCGTGGCAAAAGAAAGCATCCGACCGTCTCGCCCAAGGTCTCCAAGAGTAGATAAGCCAGCTTCCGACCACCAGTGGAACGACAACCGGTGCATTCCCTCCGGGAAGAGGGGGTTGGACAACAGCGGCGTGAGTGGGGACAGAGGCCCCGCTAGGCGAAGACGGAATCTCCAGGTCCGCCAGAGACTGCAGGTGTGGGAGAGCCGAGTGCCAGCGGGTTATCCTGCCACAATACCTGATCGAGGGGCTGATGTGGTAAGTACGACCGTTCTATATCTACCCACGGGAGGGTGTTTGCAGGTAATGACCAAGCCTCCAATTGCGACACTCGAGACGCTACATAGTAGAGGAAGAAGTCCGGAACAGCTAGACCTCCAAGGTGTTTAGGTTTGAACATAGTAGACCTGTTGACACGTGCCCTCCTATTGGCCTAAACAAATTGGAAAACAGCAGATTGAAAGGCCCCAATCTCATCCTTCAGAACTGGAATGGGAAGCGCCCGAAAAAGATATAAAAGCCGGGGTAATAAGTTCATCTTGATGGCGTAGATACGCCCTAGCCACGATATGTTGTACCCGGACCACACACGTAACTCCGATCGCAGCGTCCTCAAGAGAGGCGGGTAGTTGTCATGATACAACGTGCCAAAATCCTTGGTCAAACGTATGCCCAGGTACGTGATGGAGGACGGCTGCCAGGCAAATTTAAAATTAGCAGCAATGAGCTGTTGAACAGAAGGCTCTAAATTGACATCCAGCGCCTCACATTTAGCGTCATTTATCTTGTACCCGGAGATGCGGAAAAAGTCCGTCAGGAGGCGAAAAAGGTTGGGGAGTGAAATCTGGGGATTCGTTAGCGTGAGCAAAATGTCGTCGGCAAACAAGCTTAATTTATACTGGACTCCGTGGACCATGATCCCTTGAACATCTGGACTGGCCCTAATAGCTGCCGCGAGAGGTTCCAGGCACAGGGCAAACAGGAGCGGAGACAAGGGGCAACCCTGACGCGTGCCATTTTTGATATTCAGCACTGAAGACTCACAACCCATCAGGGCCACCGTCGCCGTAGGAGAACTGTAGAGTGCCCGGACTCCAGCCAGAAAGCTGCCTTGAAAGCCAAATTGATGCATCACCTCCCACATATACGTCCAGTCAATTCTGTCGAAGGCTTTCTCGGCGTCCAACGCCAACAGCATAGATCTTTGAGTGGAGGCCTTGGCAGCCCCAAGCAAATCAATTTGTCAGGGGCCTCTCTGCCTGGAATGAAACCGACTTGGTCTGGGTGGATTAGGGAGGAGATAACCGAGCTTAGACAGGACGAAAGTAATTTAGCATAGAGTTTGATGTCCGAATTAATGAGGGAGATGGGGCGATAACTCCCACATGCAGAGGGGTCTTTACCGTCCTTATGTATAACCACAATTTTAGCTCGCAACATTTCAGTTGATGGGGGTTCACCTCTGAGGAAACGCTGAAAGAGAGCCAGCAGACGAGGAGTAAGCAGGGACCGGAACTTTTTATAGTATGAACCTGGGAGCCCATCGGGGCCAGGAGCCTTAGAGGACTTGAGAGTGGCGATCAGTGCTTGGACTTCCCTCTCCGAGATAGGAGCGTTAAGTGCCTCAAGTTGAGCAGGCGAGAGACGTGGTAGCGCCACCGAGTCCAAAAAGCAGTGCAGAGGACGGTGATCCCGGAGATTTTGAGGAGCCTTATTGCCATCATATAAGTCCTGATAATAGGTGGCAAATTGGTCAGCGATGTCTTTCGGGTGCACCCAACATTTCTTATGGGAATCAATAATTCTGGAAATGTTCTGAAGTTTCCGCTGAGCTCTCAGGCGTCTAGCCAACATGGCGTCAGGTTTGTTCGCTTTGTCGAAAAATTTTTGTTTGGTAAGGTTCAGGGAAAATAGAACATCTTGGCTCAACAAAAGGTTCAGCTCCCCCCTCGTCCGTACTATATCATGCAGTATCGAGTTATCAAGCAGCTGTTTGTGACGGGATTCCAGGGCTTCCAGCTGAGACGTGAGGGACTCAATCTCAGCTTGTCGCAGTTTCCGGCGCCGTGCTTTAAGTTTGAGGAAGGAGCCTCTGATGTAAGCTTTATGTGTCTGCCAGACTAGAAGAGGATCAACACCCGGGGTCTCATTAAAATCGAAAAACTCCGACAAGTCCTTCGTAATCTCAGAGACTAACGACGGATCCGTCAGCAAAAACTCGTCAAGCCGCCACTGCCTTGCGCCTCCGTGACAATCCGTGAGCTGCAGCACACACTCAACCGCACCATGGTCAGACCAGATGATAGGATGGATCCGCGCCTCATGAAGGGAACGAGCCATGTGTTGACCAACAAAAATGTAATCTATCCTCGAATATGTCCGATGGGGGTGGGAAAAAAAAGAATAATCAAGGGCTTTAGGATGGAGCAGTCGCCAAACGTCAACCAGCGCCACCGTCTTGGCAAAGTCCTTAAGGCGACCAGAGTTTGGCGGAGCATGGGAAAGAGGAGAGTCACTCTTCCTGTCCAGATAGCCATCCCAGAGCGTGTTAAAGTCCCCACCAACGATGAGATTGTGTTTGCGGTATGGCAATAGGAGATCCGTGATGTGCGAATAGAAGTCAGCAGCCGCCGTAGAAGGAGCATAGACATTCAGGATTGCTGTAGGATTATTTTGAAGGAGCCCCAGGATCAGGATGTATCTGCCCCACTTGTCTCTGTGTATAGACTGCAGTTGAAATCCCAGAGAAGAGCGAAAAAACACACTGACTCCATTCTTCTTTTGACTTGGATGCACGGCGTGGAAGTGGGATCCGTAGGACTTGTCCCAGTAGGCAGGTAAGTGAGCACTACGCAGGTGAGTTTCCTGAAGGAGCAAGATGTCCCCGTGTAGTTTACGGTAGTAACGCATCGCAGCTCTACGCTTCTGGGGCGACTTCAGACCGTTGACGTTGTGAGATATAACCTTAAGAGTACTAGCCATGACAGCTGACATAGTGGCACCGCATGATGAGGCTGCAGAGGAGTGGAGAGATCACAGCCAGTCGCGTCCTAGAAGAAAAGAAGAAGAAAAGAGAAAGAGAGAGAAAGCAGAGCGAAGAGAGGGTAGGAGGGGGAAGGGAAAAACAAGACAGAAATACATATACAGTGCACAACCAACATAACAATAGAACACAGTCCTTTAATGCTATCTTAACAAACTATCTACTATGAACTATGTTCAGTCCGCAACATTCAGTGGCGATCTCAAATGGAAAGTGCAAAGTAAAGTCACTGAGTAGGGAGTTCAGGTTCCTCAGCATCAAAATATTGACCCTGTTCTTCGTCATCCGCAAAATTTTCTTAAAAATCCCTGGTCCTGGGAGCCTCATAGCTGGTCAAAGCAACATGGAAGTCATAAAATGCTGCATTATTGATATTTCTGCCTCCAGAAATGCCTTTTACCCCCTATATGCCACCCTCCCTCCAAAAATGCCAGAGTGGCATCTAGGGGGTTACGAGGCATATCATGGGACAGAGTGGCATATAAGGGGGTATAAGGCATTTCTGGAGGCAGAGTGGCATATATGGGGTTAACGGGCATTTTTGGAGGCGGGGTGCCATACAGGGGGTTAAATGGCATATCATGGTGCACTCTGCCTCAAGAAAAGCCTTATGGCACCCATATAATCCCCCCCCCCACTTACCAGTGCGATTGTCTGCATTCATCGACCAGGCGTTCGCCGGCTGGCAGAGAGGAGAATTCTCTGCAGCGCTGTGGGGAATTCTCCTCTCTGGCAGCCGGGAAAGGTATGCGCGATGCGCATAGACAACCTCCACTGCTGCCGGCACTTTCGCCGGTGCGCGGTGATAGACGCCCGGTGTAAGTGGCGGCAGCAGCTGAAGTTACCAGACAGGAGGATCCAGGTCCCCTGCAGCTCTGCTGGGGATCTGGATCTTAGTCTCACAGTCAGACCTCATTTGAGGTCTGATTAGAAGATGACCGTGATTAGAAGATGAGGGGTATTTTTCAGAGCATTTGCTCTCAAAAAAACCTTGTCTTATAATCAAGCAAATACGGTATGTCAATTGGTGTTGCTGTTGATCCAAAAGAAGACAAAAATCCAGTATGGATAGCCCTGGCTCAACTGAAAGGCAGGGCTGCATGTGGTTGTGGGGATAGGGGTTAAATAAAGGTCAGGCAGTGTCAGGCACGTTAATCGCCGGCGTCCTTCGCGGGCTGTGTCCCCCAGAGCTCCTCTCCTCGTGTCCTCGGAGGGAGCGAGATTCGCGGGTGCCGCGGTTGCAGGAACGCCGAGGTGGGGGGTGGTGGGGGGTGGTGCTGCAGCATGCTGCTCCAAAACCACCTCCCTCTGCAGTCCATGGGGAAAGAGACAGAGGGGGCGGGACGGAGGCTTTCTATACAGGAGGGGCGGTGCTCCCAGCACTGGCTCCCTCACTGAACTGTATGAGGGGTTGTACTGTGGGCGGGTCTGTGGGCGGGTCTATAAAACACTATCATGTCAGTGCTCAGATATTCTGAGACGCTCAGTGCATTACAGAGTGTCTTCAGTTCTGTGCTCCTGTTCCTATAGTGACTTAGTTACCTTGTCTGTTTGATTGTTTCCTGAACTTGACCTTGCTGAACCTGACCTCGGATTATCTACTGACCTTGCTTACGGATTGCTGCCTGAATTTGACCTCGGATTACCTACTGACCTTGCTTACGGATTGCTGCCTGAGCTTTGACCTTGGATTCCCTACTGACCTTGTTAGCTGATTGCTGCCTGAACTTTGACCTCGGTTTTCCTATGGACTCTGATTTTTGATTTATAGTCTCCCCTGCATATTGGGCTCCTCCTCCCTTCACACCACAGGTGCCAAACCATGGAGTCCGCAGGGTTAACTGATGATATCACCTCCTTGGTCCACCAAGTTACATCCCTGAATAGGACCGTGGGGGAACTCCAGGCCGGGCAAGCGGACGTACAGCTTCAACTACAGGAGATACATTCAGGGCGAAGGCCTGCCAGTCGAGACGCCTCCTTCTGCGGTATTGGAAGGGGCCACAGCACTTGAGCCCCCCGTTGCACTACCAGATAAATTCTCTGGCGACAGGTCCCAATACCGTACTTTCATTACTGCTTGTCAAGTGATGTTCACTCTCAAGCCACGGACTTATGCATCAGACCGTATTAGGGTACACACTGTGATTACGTTACTGACAGGTGAACCACAACAGTGAGCTCATCATCTCTTACGAGTCAATGATCCTGTCTTCGAGTCCTGGTCTTCTTTCCACCATGCTATGGGGAAAATATACGATGACCCTCTCAGAGCCGCTTCTGCCCAGAATACCTTACGTCATCTCCGACAAGGAAGAAGACCAGTGGAAGAGTACGTCACAGAGTTTCGTCAAGCAGCAGTTGAGACCGCCTGGAATGAGGCTGCTTTACTGGACCAGTTCCGTTTGGGTCTGTCTGAGGCTCTGAAGGACGAATTGTCGCTCACTGGTGTTCCATTATCACTAGAGGCCCTAGTTGACTTATCCATACAGATTGATCGTCGGCTACGTGAACGCAGACAGGAACGTTCCATGGGGGCTAGTCCTCCTAGGCGCCGTGTGTACCAACCTCCTGTTCATTAACAATCATCAACCACCGCACAGACAACCGAGGAACCCATGCAGATAGGACTCTTCAGGGGACCTCTCTCAGCGGTGGAACGCTCCAGAAGAAGAATATTGCACTTGTGTCTTAACTGCGGCAAAGCTGGACATGTACTCCGTGAATGCCCCGAGAGACCTAACAAGTCAAGAGGTGAGCTGTTGTCCATCCACACTGCTGTACCTCCTACTGTTTCCCGTTCAGCCCCTCATTTATCCATCTCTCTTCTCCTGCAGTGGACTGATTCTTCCATAACCACCATGGCCATGGTGGATTCAGGAGCCAGTGGTAACTTCATGGACACTGTTTTTGCCTCGAGACACCACATACCCCGTCACACCAAGACAACTGCGCTCCTCATACACCAGGTAGACGGCAATCCATTGGCCTCTGGACCCGTGACCCAAGAGACTGTACCTCTTATGATGCACCTTGGTACCAGACACCACGAGCGGATTAGTTTTGATCTGGTACAGTCACCATTGTTTCCAGTCATCCTAGGACTGCCATGGTTGAGACAACACAACCCACACATCAACTGGGAGACTGGGACCCTCACCTTCTCTTCTCACTTCTGTCTGGACGCCTGCCTTCTACCACAAGAGCCACCATTGGGTCGGTTGTTTTCTCTGGACTTGTTACCATGTAACAAAACGCCTGTTTGTCTTCCTTTGGTGTACCGTTCATTTTCTGACGTCTTCGAAAAGAAAGGGGCTGACAAGCTTCCACCTCATCACAGTTATGACTGCCCCATTGACCTGCCCCCTGGAGCACCTATACCGTATGGGCGCATTTACCCTCTGTCGGGACCGGAACTGAGAGTCCTAAAAGAATACGTAGATGACGCTCTCAAAAAGGGATTCATACAACCATCCACATCTCTGGCTGGAGCAGGACTGTTTTTTGTCGGAAAGAAAGATGGGGGTCTAAGACCCTGTATCGATTATCGGGCCCTCAACAAAATCACAAGAAAAAACCGATACCCACTGCCCCTGATACCTGAATTGCTAGACCGTCTCAGCTCCGCCCACATCTACTCCAAATTGGATCTTCGTGGGGCCTACAACTTGGTCCGGATAAGAAAGGGAGATGAATTGAAGACAGCTTTTCGGACTCGGTACGGGCATTTCGAGTACACTGTGATGCCATTCAGGCTTTGCAATGCTCCTGCTACGTTCCAGCACTTTTTGAACGACGTGTTCCGTGACTATTTGGATGTATTCGTGGTGATATATCTAGATGACATCCTGGTCCATTCTGAAACTCTTGAAGAACATCGTCTCCACATGAAAAAAGTTCTCACTCGGTTGCGTGAACACAACCTGTATGCAAAGCTTGAGAAATGTGCGTTTGAGACAACCACAGTGGACTTCCTCGGATTCCTCCTAACTCCCCAAGGGCTGCAGATGGATGACAAGAAAATAAGAGCGATTACTGAGTGGACCTGTCCTACCAATAAGAAAGAGGTACAACGCTTCCTTGGATTTGCAAACTTTTGCCGTAAATTCATAAGGGACTTCTCCAAGATAGTCCAGCCACTTACCGCATTAACCAAGAAGGACAGCCGGTTTGTGTGGTCACAGCAAGCCCAAAACACCTTCGACCTCTTGAAACGTCTCTTCACCACTGCTCCAATACTTGCGTTTTCTGACCCAGCAAAACCATACGTCTTAGAAGTAGATGCCTCTGAATCCGCCATAGGGGCCATTCTGTCTCAAAGACAAGGTGCACTGGACAGTCTACACCCGGTAGCCTTTTTCTCCAAGAAGTTAACTCCCTCTGAAAGAAACTATGATGTCGGTGACCGAGAGTTACTTGCCCTGAAATCTGCTCTTGAAGAGTGGCGGCACCATTTAGAGGTCCTGGTCTACACTGATCACCGGAATTTGGAATACCTACGCACCGCCAAGCGATTGAAACCCAGACAGGCTCGTTGGGCATTGTTCTTCAGCCGTTTCCTTCTAACTATAACTTACCGTCCTGGTTCTAGGAATGGCAAAGCAGACGCTCTTTCACGCATAATGGACAATAACCAGAATGCAAGAGGCACGTTGGAGACTATCCTTCAGAGTGGCCATTTCCTAGCAACCTCACAATCAGTATGGGAGAAGCTCCGGTATTTTAGCACTCCTGAAAGAACCCCTACCACTCCAAGGCTCACATGCCGTGACGGTCTACTCTTTTTTCACGGAAGGGTCTTCATACCGCTGCCTGTTCGTCCTGAGATTCTATGGCTCCATCACACGACATTAACGACCGGTCATGGTGGAACCAAGAAAACAGAAGATCTCATCAAACGCTTGTTCTGGTGGCCAGCTCTGCGTAAGGATGTTACAGCATACGTGTCCGCGTGTCAAGTGTGAGCTAGCACTAAGCCTTCTCGACAACACCCAGCTGGGCTCCTACACCCTCTTCCAGTTCCCAAACAACTATGGACTGCCGTGGTGATGGACTTCATTGTTGAGTTGCCTGCTTCACAAGGATACACCACTATCCTGGTGATAGTGGACCGTTTCTCCAAGATGGCCCACTTCATACCTGCCAAGGGCTTACTCACCTCCACGGAGACTGCCAACTTGTTCCTGAGAGAAGTCTTCCGGTTGCACGGGCTTCCCAACACCATCACGTCCGATCGAGGCACAAAGTTCACCTCCCGTTTCTGGCGTGCCTTCTGTCAAGGACTCAATATACAGCCCAAGCTCTCCTCGTCGTTCCATCCACAGAGCAACGGTCAGACCGAGAGGTTTAACCAAATACTTGAACAGTACTTGCGCTGCTTCGTAACGCACCTACAGGATGACTGGTACCAATTGCTGCCTACCGCTGAGTATGCATACAACAACCAAACACAGAGGTCTACTGGGTATTCTCTATTTTTTGCCAACTACGGTTTCCATCCTTCCTCGTTACCTGATTCCCCTGTATCGGACTCTGTGCCTGAGGCCGCCACAAGACTCCAGCGGCTCCTTCAATCGTTTCGTTTCATTGAACACAATCTCATCAGGGCACAAAAAGGGTATAAAAGCTATGCCGACCGACTACGCTCACCACCTCCCTGCTATCAACCAGGAGACAAAGTCTGGCTTTCAACCTCTCACCTACGCCTATCCTGCCCCACCAAGAAACTCGGTCCCCGGTTCCTAGGACCTTTTTCTGTCATTTCTATGGTTGGTTCTGCGGCAGTTCGTCTCCAACTGCCTCAGACCTTTCATATTCACCCTGTGTTTCACGTGTCATTAGTCAAACCATGGGTGCCTCCTGCTCATCCCTCTACGGATCCTGTACCTCCTAAACCCATTGAAGTGGCTGGCGAAACGGAATATGAGGTCCAGCGCATTCTTGACTCCCGGATCCGACGCGGCCGTCTTGAGTACCTCATCCACTGGAAAGGGTACGGGGTGGCAGACCGTTCCTGGGAACCAGTGGATAACATTCACGCTCCTGCCAGACTCCGTTCCTTTCATCGTCACCATCCTGATCGTCCTCGCCTTGGGCGCCCCCGGAGGGCTCGCCTGGGGAGGGGGTCCTGTCAGGCACGTACCTGCCGGCAACAGCCTGCACCCGCTGCCCGCCTCCGACAGGGAAGGCGCCGACGAACGGCAGGGCGTCCGTCCGTTCATCGCCGGCGTCCTTCGCGGGCTGTGTCCCCCGGAGCTCCTCTCCTCGTGTCCTCGGAGGGAGCGAGGTTCGCAGGTGCCGCGGTTGCAGGAACGCCGAGGTGGGGGGTGGTGCTGTAGCATGCTGCTCCGAAACCACCTCCCTCTGCAGTCCATGTGCTCGCGTGTGTCTCGCGCTGCCCAAAAGGCAGGAATTTGTGCTATAAATAGCACCATTTTGGAGGTGCTGCGCATACCTGAGGCAAATTGCAAAGCTGTCTTTGCAAAGCATTGACCTTGTACGAGCGTCTGGTGATCAGCAGCATAGCAGGAGAGCCGAAGGTAGAAGATGGAAGAGCTTCTTTGCAGGCAAAAAAGTTTATTATGATGAGATTTGTATTAAATTATCGTGGCTTTTATTGTGGTTAAGGTTACCCTTTTTATATATAAAAAAATATAAATATTAATGAATAGAAAGGGTGAACCAGTGGTTAATGGACCTTCTGGTTTTAGGGTGGTTGGCCTGGGTTTGGACCAAGAGTGTAATGTGGTTACAATGTGTTTATATATATGTCATTAAGTATTTGTTGCAGCTCATGTAGCTCTTTCCAATTTTGCAACAAACTAGGAAAAAAGAAATCTTTCTTGACCCCAGAATGACAGTCAGATCTCTCTTGGATCAAGAAGCTATTTTCCCATCATTTAAAAATTATATACTTGAATATTATGTTTTTGCAAGTCTTCATTCAGTGGCTCTTGAAACGTCTGTACAGACTCTGATAATGCTATCATATTCCCTCTGAGGCGCTGCTTTTCTAAACTAAACAGTCTAAACTAAAGTACTCCATTCCATTTATTCATTTGGTAGCCTGCCTCGGCACTTTTTCCACTGCTATAATATCCTTTTTTAGAATAGGTGCCCAAAATTGCTCAGCATATTCAAGGAGTGGTCTTATAATTGATTTATAAAGAGGTTTATATAGAGATTTATATTTTGAATCCACTTTTCAGACATGACAATACCTTACTTATCACTTAGCAACTGCTGACTGGCATTGCACATTGTTGATTCACATGCGAACTCCGCATTGAAAGTATAGATCAAATAAACAGAATCAGACATACAAATCCTGTTTTTGGTATGTATACATAAATAATGTATGGAAACATAGCATAGCAAATATAGATCAACACAAACCCGGCTTTGCAGCTATAGATCAAGCGGAATTCAAATTAAAACAGCATTAAAGGTATAGATATAAACCCTACAGTACAGCATATATCACAGGTTGCACACGCCAAAGGCCAGCCCTGTGGTCCACATTGCCAACAAAGAACCTGACCAGCACCCAGATTACACACATAGGACTTGGCATCATTGTCCCTACACAGCTCAGCCTGAGTTAACTTTGACCCCACTTTCAACAGCCCAGCAGAAGACATCGTTGTCCAAAAAACAACCCAGTGGTGGTTAAAAAGAGGGACCTCGTTTGGTAACACTGGTTTTATTACCAATATTTAGGACCTAGGTTGGCTCAACCGAGCCTATGGAACTCTGGCCTGGCAACCGTGCGAACCAATTTCGGGAAAGTTTCCGAGACTGTTGCTCAGGGTTCAGACGGCGGATCACGGCGCTTTTTGGACTACAACATCCTCGGACCCTGATGTCTAAATTGGTACCCTGGGATTGACGCCCAGGGTACCCTAGGATTGATGCCACTCCCTCCGAATCATCCTGAAATAGTGGCTGTTTGTTGGGTGGGGATTGCTGGCCATAGATCTTTATTATGGTGCCGGACTGTCTGGTAGTTGGTGGGATTATACTCCCAATCCTATTTTGTTTTGTGTAGAAATATTATCTGTGATGTCCTCAGTAAAGAGAGTTCTTTTTTTACTAAATCTTGGTGCTTGGTTACAGAGGATTAACCCTTGAGCAACTGAGCATTCATGGCAAGGAGGATTTCTACTGCGCCGCTACTCAGTTTGAGTACAGGTCTCTGTCACACACCCATAATGAAAGTAATGACTTGCTATTGCACCCATAGTGCACCCAATTTGCACTCACATTAATTTCCACTGCACTCATAATGACACAAAATGGCTTGTCATTGCTCCAATTTTACATGCACATATTTCCACAGTAGCCATAATAAAAAAAAAACATAAATTGCCATTGCATCCACTTTGTTCTCACTTTGCACCCGTAGAAATTTCCAATGTACCCATAATAAAAAAAAGATTCGCCATCGCACCCATTTTGCACCCACACAAATTTCCACTGCACGCATAATGAAAATAAATATTTGCCATTGCACTCACTTTTCACCCAGTTTGCATCCCCTTTGTACCCCCTTTGCACCTACATAAATTTCCACTGCACCCATAATGAAAAGAAATGCACCTGCACCCATGTTGCTTCTAAAGGACTTGTTTATTCATTTGATATTATAAATATGGGCAGGAATATTTTACTGTTAAACACGTTATACAAACACACATATTCTCTGGCTCCTGCTGCTGCTGCTGCTTTATGCTAATTTGTTCAGCGTTACTTTGTTACATGTGAATCGCTGAGCAGATGAGTTTTACAGCAGCTCGGAGGTTATGACAGTTTAAACGATTTAAAGAAAACCTCCCAAGCCCAACTGCAGTTGTCCTTAAATTTAACTGCTCCTGCATGTTTATTTCTTGTTTCCATGGCACCCAGATGGACAAACGGTAATTCCGAAAACGAAAATGTACGACGAATTACATTGAATAAGAAGGAATCCACCCCAACGCAAACACGAACTTTCTCCCAGCACACAAGTCTAGTAATCATTTTTCTATGCGATGCTTGTGTGAATTCCCTAACTGTCACAGCCTCTACCTGGGAGACAGTTCCACTCATCCACTTGATAAATATCATTTAATAACAGAACAAATATATTTTTTAAAAATATAATTTTATTGTATTTCTTGCTAGACCTTTATGTTACTTTATAGTGTAAAATATGCATCCATTAGAAGAGAAGCTGCCGGTATATTTCTGATGGTAGCTCTTCCTCCCAAACATTGTGAAAATAAAGTATCCTCACTAACCACCACCTATATGTACATACATAAGCATTAGCTGTTTTTTTTATTTTTTGCAGCCTTGATATTAACAAATCTGTCACTTTACCTCCCCTGTACATATTACATCAAAATATAAATGTTACACAGAACCTTTACTTCTGTTGTGTTATAGCTTCACCTTCTGTGATGTCACTTATCTGCTTAAATACAGACACCTGGCCACAATTCCATATCTTGCGAGTGAATAGAGACTGGTCAAGTATTTCTATTTGCAATCTGTGAAAATGGGGATTTTATTCTTCATTTATGCTCTTATTTTACTCTGTTGCCTTATGCAATGCTTTATTAAACCTAAAAATAAAGTAATGAAAAAAAAATATAAAAAATGGCTCTATGAACAACAAAACAAGGGAAAACCCACCCAGACTCCTTCAGCCAGGTAAGAGACGAGGTGACAGGCTTGACATATTTAGAGGAGAGAACATTAAATCCTGGAATGTAAAGCTTTTGGAATAACCATTGGAATAATGAGGGTGATTTACCTGCCGTTACAGTATGATAGCATATCATTAGCACTGGGAAGGGAATTAGAATATGAGTAATGTGTTGATATAACGTTATATAACGGCTGTACATAAAGGACAATTACAGAAAACACAAGAATATACAAAAGTATGTATATATATATATATATATATATATATATATATATATATATACACTGTATATACTTTGGGCCTTATTAGAATTGCGATATAAAATGTGTGATTTTTATTTTACATAATATTGAAAAATATTGTTTTCCAACCATATGCCCAGTTGCCCCCCGTGTCATTTGTGGGTTAAATCTTGTATGCTGTGTATGTGCAATGCATGGGTTCTCTCTCTAATGTCAAATTACCCTAATTTATAGTACAGATTTTAAAGAAGATGTTTTTGAAATAGTTAAATAGCACAACACATTTACTTGAATTTTACAATTGTTTATTTTCATACTTATATTTTATGGAACCCACCTCATGGACGTACCCATAAAGGTATATCTCTCTAAAACCAGGTGTGGAGCATAAAATATTTAACCTGATCTACACATTTGATGTCAGGGCTCTGGCATCATATGCTCACTAATATCATTGGGCTATTATTGTGGTACTCTTATTGACGTTTTTCATTAAGATGGAGCGATTTTACACTCATGCTCTCAGGTAAAAAATAACCTAGAACACAGTTGTGATAGATCAAGTGAATTGGGTATCCAACTGTTAGAATTTGAAATCTTTCTCTATTACTTGCAGATGCCATTGCTACTTGCCCTTCAAGCCGCAATTACCACCTCGGCGGCAGAGAAAGGGACTAAGATGCTCACCCCAATAAAGGAGTCTCAGACTGTTTCAAAGTAGGTGCTCTTCCTTATATGAAACATATCTTTTTGATTTTTTCTTTCTTGCATGAGATTATTAAGTGTTTGGATTGAGATTATTATGATCCAGTAATTGTACATTTAACTGGCCACTCTATAAATATATAAAACAGCTTTTCTTATATCTACAAAACAATTTTAAAAGGCACCCTATACGCAGTAAATGTCATAGAGTCTTGTGTGATTGGCCCTTTACTTATTCATTATTATTATTAATTAAAATAGTAGTATCATATTCCACACTGCTGTATAATATTTGCTCACTTTGTAACTTGACTTAAGTTGAATTATTTCATAGTATCACAGCCTGATATCAACTCTGCTTTCACATACTGGGCCTTTCAGACACCAGTTACAGAGATTACAAATTACAAAATCCAAAACATTAAGATGTCATTAAAACCTGTTATTAAAACACATTGTTCATACACAAATTCTTACACTTAATATTTACTAACCACTAAGCATTTTT
>NC_071097.1:14765684-14778184 GCF_027358695.1 Spea bombifrons | reverse complement strand
GGTATCACTGTACTCAGGAGATGTTGCTGAACACATATTGGGGTGTCGTGTGACAGCGGCATATACCAGGAGCTGTAAATTCATACATAACATAGGAAAAATACACACAAAAGAATACTACTGCAGACTTTGAAAAAATTCTGGTGGTAAAATGTGTGCAGGCAAAGAGTTAAAATACCAGCATTTAAAATACCCTGGGGTGTCTAGTTTTCAAAAATATATGGTTTTGTTGGGCACACTGAAATGGCCCGGCTCAAAGATGTACCAAATAGGGCATGGGCAGTGGATCCCCAAATGCCAAAGTTCAACATTGAAAAATGCGCATGCCCCAAATGTGGCCCTTTTGCCCCCAAACAGCCAGGCAAAATCATTCATGTGAGGTATCGCTGTACTCAGGAGATGTTGCTAAACACATATTGGGGTGTTTTATGATAGTGACATATACCAGAACCTGTTTATTCATACCTGAAGTAAAATGTGTGTGAAAAAACAAATGCAAAAAAATTACTACTATAAAGTTTGCAAAAGGCTGATGGTAGAATTCGTGCTTGGAAAGGGTTAAAATACTAGCATTTGGAATACCCTGGGCTGTCTAGTTTTCAAAAATATATGACTTGATGGGGTAAATTGCATTGGCTGGCTTCATGGGTAAATCAATGTTTATTAATCATTTTTCAAAGAAATAACCGACAAAGGGAGGGGGGGTACAGAAATAAGAAGTGGGGGTAATAAGGGTACAGTCCAACACCATCACGACATATGAAGCATGAGGAGACATGTAGCGTGGTAGGCACACACTCGTGAGTAACACAGCTGGTACAATAGAATCTCAATAGAATCCCAAAGGACCAACCAAAATAGTGAACCATAGAAGCGACGCCGTCGTGGCCCGTGACACAACAGGATGTAGTGTGTGTGGAGGACTCCGAATGAAGCGGGGCCAGCGAGACCGGGAAACTATGAGTCCGGGACAGCTCGGGGCCATCCCAATATAATCACAGGGGAAGTCGGGGCTAGGCTACAGCACAACGGGCGAGGCCCTACCAGCAACAAAGAAAAAGCGCTCAGGAAATGCTAAAGCGCGGTAGAATTCGGCAGTGTGATGGACCGGGAAGGGGACGGAAAGACACAGGAAACAGAGGGTAGGAATGGATGGGAGGGAGGAGAAAGAGAGAAAAATTAGAGAGAGAGAAAGAGAACAGAGAAAAGAAAGAAGAAAAAAAAAATGGGGGGGGCAGGAAGGGCAAGATGGGGCAAAATGGGGGGGCTACGGAGCGGGTGTATCCTCAAGGAGAGGGCGGATCTCGGGGGCCAGAGAGATATTGCACCCAATGAAACCAGAGACGAAGATGCCTGTCAGACCTGTCGTCCACCGCGCACACCAGCTCCTCAAGGACACGCCGCCTCTCTACCCGCAGGATCCACTCCCGGACCGAGGGTGGGGCAGGATCACCCCAGTGTAGTGGGATGAGAGATTTGGCCGCTACTAGGAGATGACGGAGTATAGTGGATTTGTACCAAGAGACAGGGTAGGTCATGTGCAGCAATAGGAGAAACTCAGGGGTGAACGGCAGCCGCCTGTCAGTAAGAGCCTGAGCAGTGGAGTGGACAGTGGTCCAAAAAGAGAGCATCCGAGGGCAAGACCACCACAGGTGAAGGATCGAGCACGGGGAAGCCCCACACCTCCAGCATTCATCACGTACGTCGGGATTGTATCGGGCCAACGTGGATGGAGGGCGGTACCAACCCGCCAAGAGTTTATAGGACATCTCCTGGTCCCTGTTATTGATGGAGCACCAGTGGGTGAGGATCGCTATCTTACGCCATTGCCCCTCCGTAAGGGACAAATTCAACGAGCCCTCCCATCTCCCGACATGGGGTGGGGTAGCAGGGTAAACAGCGGGCAGAAGAAGTCCGTAAAGCAAGGACACACCATGAGCTGGTATCTCGTCCCGGACGCAAAGATTCTCAAAGACAGTAAGGTCCCGGAAAACCTCGTGCTTACGGACCAAAGTCCGAAAGAAGTCGCCTAGCTGGGCATAATGGAACCGATCGAGAGGGGTTGGCGGGTCAGCAGTCACCAGGTCCCCCAATGGCTTCAAGCCACGAGAGGACACGAATGCCCGAATCCCGGACACCCTCTCAGCAGCCACCTCAGGGAACAGGTCCACACCCAACCCCGGGGGGAAGGCAGGGTTATCACGGATCGGCGTAAGGGGGGAAGGAATGGTAGAAATAGTGGTAGTGCGGAGCAAGGAGTGCCAAACTCCAAGCGTCGCCGAAACAAAAGGGTGAGAAGCAGCTACACGACGAGCACAGGCGGTGGTAAGCCAAGGTAACGAACTCGTCGGAACAGGAAGTGCAGCACTCTCGGCACCCACCCACAGCTTACGCCACACCCCACATGACCACTCAAGCACACGCAGAAGGTGACAGGCCCGGTAGTACGTGCGGGGGCAGGGCAAAGCCAGGCCACCCCTCTCCTTCGGCAGAACGAGCACACTATGCTTAATCCGTGGGGAGCCACGGCCCCAAACAAACCAGAGGAAGAGGGTGCGAAGAGAAGCGAAAAAGGAAGGTGGTACGTGAATGGGAAGGGTCTGGAACAAATAAAGGAGCCGAGGCATAGCATTCATTTTGATCGAATTAATCCTTCCCACCCAGGAGTGTCACGAACCGAGGACACAGGTTGATAAGGAGCCCAGGTGCAGGGGATACAACAGACACGAACAAGACAGGACACACTATACAGAAACTAGCCTAGGACTATTAGATAACTATTGGAGATTCCGTCACATCTTATGGCCATAGTATGCTTAGCCCACCACTACGCCAAAGTACTCCAATGACGGTGGGTCCTAACGCTAATCCCTGCAAGACAAAGATACGGAACAAACAGACATGTAATCAAAACACATAACACAGAGACATACCTTTGGACTACAGACTAAGACAAACGGAACACACGGATGGGGCAAACCTCATAAGGGAAGCAGAACTTAAGAAAGGAATGTCTCTTGGCTAGAAGCCCAATTGCAGGGCACACGGCAGGAAGCCCAATTGCAGGGCACACGGCAGGAAGCCCTCTTGCGGGGCACACGGCAGATAAGCCCTCTTGCGGGGCACACGGCAGATAAGCCCTCTTGCGGGGCACACGGCAGATAAGCCCTCTTGCGGGGCACACGGCAGATAAGCCCTCTTGCGGGGCACACGGCAGATAAGCCCTCTTGCGGGGCACATGGCACGGCTAGAAGCCCTCTTGCGGGGCACACGACTAGAAGCCCTCTTCCAGGGCACACGGCAGGTTGCCCACTTGCAGGGCACACGGCAGGTTGCCCACTTACAGGGTACTCGACTTTGGAGTCCACTTACTGGGGCGCTGGCCGCAACTCAGGAACATGGCAGGTTGCCCACTTGCAGGGCACACGGCAGGTTGCCCACTTACAGGGTACACGACTTTGGAGTCCACTTACTGGGGCGCTGGCCGCAACTCAGGAACATGGCAGGTTGCCCACTTGCAGGGCACACGGCAGGTTGCCCACTTGCAGGGTACTCTACTTGGGAGTCCACTTAGTGGGGCGCAGGCCGCAACTCAGGAACACGGCAGGTTGCCCACTTGCAGGGCACACGGCAGGTTGCCCACTTGCAGGGCACTCAACCAGGGTAGTCCGCTAGTTGGCAGTCATCCTGGGAGTCGCGATGCAGGGCACTCCTCTTGGGAGTCCACTTAGTGGGGCGCAGGCCGCAACTCAGGAACACGGCAGGTACTGGAACAAGGCAGGTACTGGAACAAGGCAGGTACTGGAACAAGGCAGGTACTGGAACAAGGCAGGTACTGGAACAAGGCAGGTACTGGAGCAAGGCAAGGTACTGGAGCAAGGCAAGGTACTGGAGCAAGGCAAGGTACTGGAGCAAGGCAAGGTACTGGAGCAAGGCAAGGTACTGGAGCAAGGCAAGGTACTGGAGCAAGGCAAGGTACTGGAGCAAGACAAGGTACTGGAGCAAGGCAAGGTACTGGAGCAAGGCAAGGTACTGGAGCAAGGCAAGGTACTGGAGCACGGCAAGGTACTGGAGCACGGCAAGGTACTGGAGCACGGCAAGGTACTGGAGCACGGCAAGGTACTGGAGCACGGCAAGGTACTGGAACACGGCAAGGTACTGGAACACGGCAAGGTACTGGAACACGGCAAGGTACTGGAACACGGCAAGGTACTGGAACACGGCAAGGTACTGGAACACGGCAAGGTACTGGAACAAGGCAAGGTACTGGAACAAGGCAAGGTACTGGAACAAGGCAAGGTACTGGAACAAGGCAAGGTACTGGAACAAGGCAAGGTACTGGAACAAGGCAAGGTACTGGAACAAATCAGGAACCAAACAGGTAGTCCTCAAACATTACAATGTCAAGGCCCAGACTGCAGGGCTGGGCAGGTTTATAAAGGCTGATTTGATCATGAGATCAACTGCAGCTGGACCTGATAATTAGTCTGAGAGGCTCTGAATAGCAAGGGCGGCCACTAGTGGCTGGAAACAGGAAATAAATAAGGCAAAGTATTAACAAGTCCAGCCAGCGCATGGGGAAGCGTTACATACCCCCACCGCAAGGAGCAGCCCCCGGATGCTTAGGGACCTGTGGTCTCTTTGTGTCTGGATCTTCGTGTTCACCACTAATTCCAGTACTGCAGGCATCCCCGCGGACTCCTCGTATTGGCCTTGACATTCTGTCACGAACCGAGGACACAGGTTGATAAGGAGCCCAGGTGCAGGGGATACAACAGACACGAACAAGACAGGACACACTATACAGAAACTAGCCTAGGACTATTAGATAACTATTGGAGATTCCGTCACATCTTATGGCCATAGTATGCTTAGCCCACCACTACGCCAAAGTACTCCAATGACGGTGGGTCCTAACGCTAATCCCTGCAAGACAAAGATACGGAACAAACAGACATGTAATCAAAACACATAACACAGAGACATACCTTTGGACTACAGACTAAGACAAACGGAACACACGGATGGGGCAAACCTCATAAGGGAAGCAGAACTTAAGAAAGGAATGTCTCTTGGCTAGAAGCCCAATTGCAGGGCACACGGCAGGAAGCCCAATTGCAGGGCACACGGCAGGAAGCCCTCTTGCGGGGCACACGGCAGATAAGCCCTCTTGCGGGGCACACGGCAGATAAGCCCTCTTGCGGGGCACACGGCAGATAAGCCCTCTTGCGGGGCACACGGCAGATAAGCCCTCTTGCGGGGCACACGGCAGATAAGCCCTCTTGCGGGGCACATGGCACGGCTAGAAGCCCTCTTGCGGGGCACACGACTAGAAGCCCTCTTCCAGGGCACACGGCAGGTTGCCCACTTACAGGGTACTCGACTTTGGAGTCCACTTACTGGGGCGCTGGCCGCAACTCAGGAACATGGCAGGTTGCCCACTTGCAGGGCACACGGCAGGTTGCCCACTTACAGGGTACACGACTTTGGAGTCCACTTACTGGGGCGCTGGCCGCAACTCAGGAACATGGCAGGTTGCCCACTTGCAGGGCACACGGCAGGTTGCCCACTTGCAGGGTACTCTACTTGGGAGTCCACTTAGTGGGGCGCAGGCCGCAACTCAGGAACACGGCAGGTTGCCCACTTGCAGGGCACACGGCAGGTTGCCCACTTGCAGGGCACTCAACCAGGGT
The DNA here is from genome assembly GCF_027358695.1 of Spea bombifrons. NCBI lineage: Eukaryota > Metazoa > Chordata > Amphibia > Anura > Pelobatidae > Spea > Spea bombifrons. Next base: position 14,772,491 of record NC_071097.1, on the reverse strand, counting down.
AGTCCGCTAGTTGGCAGTCATCCTGGGAGTCGCGATGCAGGGCACTCCTCTTGGGAGTCCACTTAGTGGGGCGCAGGCCGCAACTCAGGAACACGGCAGGTACTGGAACACGGCAGGTACTGGAACAAGGCAGGTACTGGAACAAGGCAGGTACTGGAACAAGGCAGGTACTGGAACAAGGCAGGTACTGGAGCAAGGCAAGGTACTGGAGCAAGGCAAGGTACTGGAGCAAGGCAAGGTACTGGAGCAAGGCAAGGTACTGGAGCAAGGCAAGGTACTGGAGCAAGGCAAGGTACTGGAGCAAGGCAAGGTACTGGAGCAAGGCAAGGTACTGGAGCAAGGCAAGGTACTGGAGCAAGGCAAGGTACTGGAGCAAGGCAAGGTACTGGAGCAAGGCAAGGTACTGGAGCAAGGCAAGGTACTGGAGCACGGCAAGGTACTGGAGCACGGCAAGGTACTGGAGCACGGCAAGGTACTGGAACACGGCAAGGTACTGGAACACGGCAAGGTACTGGAACACGGCAAGGTACTGGAACACGGCAAGGTACTGGAACACGGCAAGGTACTGGAACACGGCAAGGTACTGGAACACGGCAAGGTACTGGAACACGGCAAGGTACTGGAACACGGCAAGGTACTGGAACAAGGCAAGGTACTGGAACAAGGCAAGGTACTGGAACAAGGCAAGGTACTGGAACAAGGCAAGGTACTGGAACAAGGCAAGGTACTGGAACAAGGCAAGGTACTGGAACAAGGCAAGGTACTGGAACAAATCAGGAACCAAACAGGTAGTCCTCAAACATTACAATGTCAAGGCCCAGACTGCAGGGCTGGGCAGGTTTATAAAGGCTGATTTGATCATGAGATCAACTGCAGCTGGACCTGATAATTAGTCTGAGAGGCTCTGAATAGCAAGGGCGGCCACTAGTGGCTGGAAACAGGAAATAAATAAGGCAAAGTATTAACAAGTCCAGCCAGCGCATGGGGAAGCGTTACAAGGAGAGAGTGAGCCGGGACCACCTAGTGAGGTCAGTACGCAAAGCAGAGAGAAGAGGCAGGAAGTTTATAGAAAAGAGGTGGGAGAAGTCCGCTGACAACCAAATGCCAAGATAGTGCAGTTTTGCGTCGCACCAACGGAACGGGAATGCGGCCGCGAGGGAGGAGCTCTCCACCGCGGAAATATCCACCCCCAGAATTTCAGATTTGGCCATATTAATTTTGAAATTAGACAGGGAACCATAGAGATCCAGTTCCTTTAAAACGGAGGGCAAAGACAACCGGGGCCGAGAGATAGAGAAAAGAAGATCGTCGGCGTAGCCTAGGACCTTATGCTGGGTGTTGCCCACCGGAATGCCAGCGATGTCAGGATTCATCCGGATGGCTTGTAAAAGAGGTTCAAGGGTGAGCACAAACAATAACGGAGACAGGGGGCAGCCCTGCCTGGTGCCATTACGAATAGAAAAAGAGTCCGATAGGAGCCCATTAATTCGAAGCCGCGCCGAAGGAGCGGTGTACAACGAGCGGACCCAAGAAAGGTAGCCCGACCCGAAGCCCATGTGTTCAAGGGTGGCCAACAGAAACGTCCAATCCACACGGTCGAACGCCTTCTCGGCGTCCGTGGATAGGAAGACTGAAGGCATGGAGGAGGACCTCGCCAAGTGTATCAGGCTCAGGGCGCGGATAGTGCAGTCTCTAGCCTCTCGGCCGGGGACAAAGCCGGATTGGTCTGGGTGCACCAAGGCGGGGAAAAAAGGCTTCAGTCTGTTCGCCAAGATTTTAGCGAACAGCTTGAGGTCCGCATTAAGCAGCGAAATCGGGCGGTAGCTGCCGCAGTGTTCCAGATCCTTGCCCTCCTTAGGTATAAGAGTAATGGATGCCAAAGTAGAGTGGGGGTGTAGCTGGCCACCGTCCAATATGGAATTAAAGGCATCCACAAAGTGCTGACCAAGTCGTTCACGGAAACGAGAATAATATTTCAGGGGGAACCCATCTGGGCCGGGACATCTCCCAGAATGAGAGGATTTGATAGCCAGGCAAAATTCTGCGGGAGAGATGGGAACGTCCAGGCCTGCCGCAGCCTCGGTCGGCAGGTGCCGAGTCAGGGTGCGCGAGAGGTAGTCGCGGATGCGCGGAATCCGAGAGGGCGAATCCCCCCTGGGAGAGGGAAGGTTGTAGAGGTCGGTGAAATATTTGAGGAAGCTGGCTGAGATGTCCGAATGGAGGAGATGCACCGCTCCGTCCGAGGAACGGATCCTGGGTATGTAGGTGAGGCGGCGAGACTGCCTGAGAGCCCTTGCTAAGAATTTACCCGACTTATCTCCGTGCTCATGGAAAAGAGCCCTATTCCGTAAATAAGACCTGTGATATCTGGCATTCAGAAGAGAAGCCAGGTCCTTCCGGAGCAACAGTAAACGTTGCAGGTGCTCTCCAGATAAGGATTCTTTATGGGCTTGTTCCGCGGCTGCTATCTGGGTACAGAGAGAGGAGATCGACAGGCTCTCCGCTCTTTTACGTTGGGAACAAAGGCTGATAAGATGCCCTCTCAAAACGCATTTGTGGGCCTCCCACACAGTGAGAAGGGGGACGTCGTCCGCGATATTATCACAGAAGTATTGGGAGATCGCGTCAGCCGTGTCTGCACAGACGCTGGTATCCGCCAGGAGGGATTCGTTGAGGCGCCAAGTGCGCTCAGAAGAACGGAGGAGGGGAGAGCGAATCGAGATAGTCAGAGGGGCGTGGTCAGACCACGTGGTCAAGCCTATGCGGGCACAGCGTAAGAGGGCGGCGTGGTGGTACGGGAGAAAGAAATTATCGATCTGGGAGTAGGAGCCATGGGGCGCGGAGAAGAACGTGTAGTCCCGGTCAGCCGGATGGAGGGGCCTCCAGCAATCAACAAGGCGGAATCGAGAGAGGAGGGAAAGGACCTTGCGCAAGACATGCGTAGGGGAACGGGAGGTGCCGGTGGAGGTGTCAAAGGATGGGGGTGAAGGGCAAGATTAAAATCGCCGCCCAGCACCAAGACACCCTCACAAAAGTCGTTTAGATGCCCAAGGGCAGACCTCAGGGCGACATGTTGGCCCCGGTTGGGCAAGTAGAGGTTAGCAAAGGTATAGGTCTGGTTAGCAATGAGACATTTGAGAAATAGGAAACGGCCATTGGGGTCCGCCAACACGGCCAGTTCACGGAAAGGTACAGATTTGGACAACAGGATGGCAACACCCTTCGTCTTGGAGCCAGAGGCATTGCTAAAGAAGCCCGTGGGGTAATAATGGTTGGACAGACGAGGAGCAGAGCCCTCTCGAAAGTGCGTCTCTTGAATAAAGGCCACATCGACTCGCTCCCGCCGTAGGTCGCAGAGCAAGTGGGAGCGCTTCTCCGGGAAGGCATTGTGGGCGCAAGGGTCAGGGAGAAGAAAAATAAATAAATAAATAAATAAACAAATAAGTAAAAAAAAAAAAAGGAAAAAAAAAAAAGAGGGGGGAGGGGAGGAAGGTGGAGAGAGGAGGGAGAGCAGACACAGAAAGAAAAAGGGGGGGAGTAGAGAGGAAAGAATTAGGACAGTAGGGAGAAAGGGGGGAAGGGGAGGCAGGGAAGAACGAGGAGGGGAAAAAAGAAAGGCACTAAGTGCGCCGGGAAGGGTGAGAACAAACCTCGCTACGCCGAGGCGAGAGAGGAGACACCCAGCCCCTACAGAAGAGGGCGCAAAGTGACAGGGCCTACACAGCCCCAAGGGAAAAAAACGGCACAAGGAGTTAGTAAAAAGTAAAAATAACTACATGGACGGCATCCGCCATCGTTCAACAGCAGTGAGAGCATCAAAAGAATACGTGGTGGTGCAACTGGAGCGGCCAATTGGGGGTCAGGAAAACATATTAGAGGAGTAATGCGTGTGTGGAGAGAGGAATCGCGTTGTGTCAACGGTACGCGACCATTCGGCAGAAATAAACATAGAAATGAGAGCAGCTGGGCAGGCACGAGACTGTAATACAATACAGATCAAATACAGTGAAATAACAATCGGTAGCACCATAAGGCACAGGAGGGCGGTAACCACCAGGACCATGAGTAATGAGCAGTACAGCATAATTAAAAACTCAGTAACGGCAGAGTGGACACGGGGGTACCCCATAGCAACTATAAACGGGCCACAGCAAACAGTACAGATCAAATACAGTGAAATAACGAGGAGCAGAACGCAAAGGTACACAATCTGATGATCAGATGGTAAATAAGCAACCACATTAAGTGAGATTACCAGGAGTGATAAGCGGTACAGCATAGAAGAAACCCCGTAAAAAAAAAAAAAAAAAAAACATCAGGAAATGGCATGGGAGCGTATGTGGGTGATAAGGCAGTAGAGGCCTGTTTGGCTGTACGTGTAAGTGCAGGCGAGCAGTGCAAGCGGGTGCACATCTGTAGTGCAACAGACAAGAATCGGCCTGGCAGTGTGTGTGTCCGGTAAGTCAGTACAGGCCTAGTTGTCTGAACGTGGTAGTGTGTGCGAGCGCGTCAAGTGAACGGGTGCAACCCCGGAAGGCACCAGCCAGCACTGAGGCACTGTGATGCAGTCGAAAACCATAGGGCTGGAGAGCGACAACCTCGAGCAGAAAGTGGGAAGAGCAGATGCAACCTAGGAGCGCAGAAAGAAAAAAAAAAAAAAAAAAAGACAATAAAAATAAGTGTATGGTGAGTGGCAGGTGAGCTCAGCACCCAACCAAGGAGCGTGTGCCCAGGCATAAGAGCGTAGGTATGTGCGGGGGTATGTGTGTGAGTGTGTCCGGCGAGTGTGTACAAATGGAAAACATTGGACATCGTCCTCAAGCGGCCATAGCGAGGGCAGAGCCAGAGCCCGAAGGACAGAGAAGACCCCATCCCGGCACCGGACGCTGACACCCGCAGACCGCAATGGCACTCATGGAGAGCAGGAGATGGCGGTCACAGGGCTACAGGGCTGGCACGTCGTGGGAGTGGCAACCACGGGCAATACGCACATCCCAGAGACGCAACACGCGGATGTATGTAAGAAAATAAATAAATAAATAAAGAAATAACCCCAGAGACGCAACATGCGGATGATAAAAAAAAAAACAAAAAACAAAAAAACCGTGTCAAGTGTGTCAAACGTGTGAGGTGTGTAGCAGGCGAGCACAGCCGAGGTGCGATAGGTTGGTGCGTGCGCCCGCAGACAGCACTGCAAAGGCACCCCTGGTGAGCAGTAGGCTGTGTCCGTAGGATTAAAGGACAGTCATGCCGTGGGAATGGCAACCACGAGCGAGCCGCGCAGCACAGAAACGTACCACGCAGATGTACACATGTATATAAATAAAAAATAAAATAAAAAAAAAAAAAAATACGTGGCTAACGTGTGGGGTGCGGTGCAAGCGAGCGCAGAGCCCAGCCAAGGGCTGGCCCGGAGACAGGCGCACTCGAGTACCGCAATGGGTAGAGGGGGCAACAGTGTGAACCTGGAGTCACACCTATGTTAAGCGACAGAACGAAGAAACAAATAAACAGACAAATCAACCCGAAAACACAACAATTGGCTAGCCCCCGCACATACAGGAGGGTACGGGGGGGGGACAGAACGAGAAGGATACAAAGGACTCCACGTGGTAGCAAAATAAGTCCCTTTACTCCTCTGCGTCCCGAGGCCGTGGCGGCGGTCGCGGCGGAGGAGCAGCGGTAGCGCGATCCGGAGGCCGACGAGGTCGATCGGAACGCCTGGGCTGGCGGGACGGTGCCGGTCTGGAGGGTGCCACATCAGGATCAAGGCCCAGAAGGGACCAATCGGGTATAGTGAGGTCCGGAAGTCCCAGGGCAGAGAGGACCGCAGGAAGGTCGTGGTAATAACGCACATGGTAGGAGGTAGCGCCATGCCGGATCGTGAGCATAAAGGGGTGACCCCAGCGATAAGGGATGCGCAACCTGCTCAGCTCTGATGTGAGAGGGCGCAGGATCCGTCGCGCCTGCAGAGTGAGATCCGAGAGGTCTTGATAAAAAGTGATAGCGTGGCCTTGGTAGGGCCACGAGCCGACCTCCCGCGCCCTCGCCATAATAGTTTCCTTCACGGAGAAGGCCACAAAGTGGCAAATGATATCTCGGGGTGGGCTCGCTGCGTTACCTCGGGGCCTCAAGGCCCGATGTGCTCTGTCCACCTCCACAGATGCATCGATGGGGCGTCCCATAAGGTCTGAGAAGAGGGCCGTGAGCAGGTCAGTCAGGCTCTCCGGGGACTCGCCCTCCGGTACACCGCGTACGCAGATGTTGTGGCGGCGACCCCTGTTCTCGAGGTCCTCGAGACGACGTCGGAGAGATGTTAGGAGCCGGTGGTGGTGGTCCGTGGCCTGTTGGGTGACCAGAGCAGCTTGACGGTGCGATGCCGTGGTATCCTCGAGGGTTGTCACCCGACGTTCCAACACAGAGAGGTTGGTGCGCAAGGCCGCCACTTCGTCGCGAACAACCTGCCTCAGCTCCGCGATGAGAGTCGAGAAATCCGTTCTCCATGGTGCAGATGAGAAAATTTGCAGAGCCTCAGGCGTGGGAGGAGGACGAGGCAGCGGAGGAGCAGGCGGGAGATCGTCAGCCGAAGAGAGACTGGCAGGGGAACCCGCCTCATGGTCCCCAGAGGCCTGCGAGGCCAGGTCAGCCGGAGTATGAAAATAGTCCCGCAGGGAGGCTGAGACCGGCCGCGAAGGACCACCCGGGGTGGACGACCCATAGCGGCACGGATACGTGTTCTTTGCGGAAATCTAGCGAGCGATGGCGGAGCGAGTAAGTTAAGCAGCCATCTTCCCTGAGGGTCGGGCC